>NW_008610044.1:58647-95395 GCF_000691845.1 Merops nubicus
AAAGAGAAAGGTGGCGGGTCAGATGTTGTGAATCTAGAGGCACCTGCCTGGTGGTGCAGGTCATCAGGTTGGTCTGATTCCTCTTTTCCTCCCACTTCTGCTCTCCCGCTCTTGTTGCACAGATCCAGACCTCTTGGTGGGAAAGCCACGCTGAACCCAGGGTTTGTTTGCTCCAGCCTTGCTCTGCACCAGGAGGGCTGGGGGCAGTCCAATCTCCCCGACTGCTGGTGCTGCGCTCCAGGACACAGGCACACGCAGCAGCCTCCCACCAAAAATGTGTTGCTCACAGCAGAGAACAGAGCAGCCTGGTCCCTCACAGGCTGTGGAAAAAAGGCAGCACCCAAAATAGCAAGGGGCTGAGCTGTAGGTGAGGAGCAGGCTCAGACTCTGCCTACCACGTGGTGATGCTGTAAAGCATGGCAGCCCTGAGACCCGGGGCTCACCTGGCACTTCCCCAACGGCTCTAGCTGGGTGCAGAGAAACTCGAGGAGATGGTGCCACGCTGCCATCCCATGCCTTTGGAAACCAGGACCTAGGAATCAGTCCCACTTTCTCCCTTCCAAAATCCACTTAAGAGTTTTTTGCGTTTTTTTAAATACATTTGTGGATCTTCTAGCCTCAGTGTTTATGCAATGTAGCTGTGTCACAAGCTCGTTTTCTCCTGGAAAAGGTCTTTTGGAAGTGAAAGCTGAGCACCTCAGAGCATTCCCTGACCTGTCTCCCTTTGATGAGACCACAGAAAGTGCTGGATCAGGCCAGCTGAAAGGGTCATTAGCACAGTCTCCTGCCTCAAATAGCAGACACTATGGGAAGAATATGACAGGAACCAAATTCCTTATGAACTGGAGAGGATGCCTTTGAGTGTGGTACCCCTTGATTGATTCCTCTCCTATGAAGTTGCCCAATTTTTTTCAAAGTGCCATGAGGGTTTGGCAGCCTAATTGTCCCACAGAGATGAACCCTACCATTTCCAGACCATGTAAAGCAAGTATCTCTTTCTGCCTGTTTGAACACACCAGCACATGATTTTGCTGCTCCCGGTTCTTGTGTTAGAGAGACAATGAATGCTCTTTCTTGGGCATCTGCTCTCCACTGTCGGTGTAGGCATCTCTTTTCCAGGCTAAGATATCCTAATCTGTTTCATGATGCCTCAACCATAAGCTGCCCAGAAAACTTTAATTTTCAACGCTCTGCTCTATACCATTTTCTGTTCTTTTGAGAGTGGAAGAAGGTGGGTGCAGCACCCTCAGAGCAATGCTGGTGCTGCCAATATCTCCTCCGAGCCTCTCTATTTGTGGAGGAAAAGAATCTATTTTGCAAGAGGATTTTAATATCATCAAAGCAAGCTGTGTGCTGGCGTTGTATCACGAGTCTCACCTCCAAGATGCTTCATGTACCTTGGTCTCTTGGTTGAAAGGCTTTGGTTTGCTGTTTGGAGAGCGACTGAGTGCTGGTCTCGAAACGAGTCCGCAGTTCAATTCTGCCATCTGCAGCTCACGTCTGAAACTGCGGGAGGCCCTTCTGCCCCACAGGCAAGGTCCCACCTGGAGGTGGACAAACCACCCCGTATTTAAATAGCCTTCTCTGGGCAAGTTTCTGTGTTTAACATTTCCAGATGTGAGAACAGGAGAAACAGGGCTTTAAGGGGAGTTAATATACTGTAAAAAAGTTGAAGTCTTTACCTAATAATCAAGTAGTTAAAACATACCTTAAATGCCAAGATGAGGTCAGTCTCAGGAGAGCTGAGACTGAGGTCTCCATATCACCAGCACAGGGGGCTTATAGCTCTGTTGTTTTGCAGCAGTTCTTATCCAATGTGTCCATTTTACAGGGTGGAAAAAGTTTGTTCAAATACTTTGGCCTAGGAAACTCCAACTTTGCATGCCTACATTATTTTTGCAGGAAGACAGTTTGGAGCTTGCCCGTTTCTCCAGAGAATGGCTGCAGGTGGATTGACAAAAGTAGTTAGTAGACTTTTGTTTGAATTCATAAAACCTCGCTATCAAACAGCTTGGTAAGAGGACACCGTGAGGATTTCTCTGGCCCCCACATGCTGCCAGACCAACTCGTCTGCCAGTGTGTCCCTCTGAACAACGCAGGGATGGATCCCACTGTAACCCAGGTAGCTATCATCATACCCATCCAGGCCTCACTGCTTCACATCAGAGGAGAACATTGTGCTCCATGCATCTGGACTCCTGTATTATATATGACATGGCACATCCCTGTCATATTAATGAAGTCTTCATCTAATCAGAGCATATTTTATATATATATATATAAAAAAAAAAAGGGAAAAAAAAAAAAAAAAAATAAAGAAACAATCTGTTCCTGACCTAAAAGTTTCTACAGCTGGCTTTCTGCTGCCAGTTGCATTTGACGCTCAGGCCTTTCTAAAGGCTCTCCTGTTGTTCAGTCAAAAGTAAAAGAGAGTTTTGGAAGTCCTGGCCCCTTTTTAACTTGCTTGCTCTGCTATTCACTTCCTGTGTGACTAGAGAAAGAAATAACTCTCATTTTTCCCACCTGAGCAACAAAACCATTTCATCCATAAAGTGCTTTGAAAGCCACAAGCAGTTGTCTAAAAGCCTAATGCCAGTTATTTTTTGTCAATGCTGTGTTAGAAGTACATTATGATATTGAAATAGCCAAATGGCTTTGCTTAGCATCTCACACAAAAGCACTGTCTCAGTACCAGCAGCCTGTTCATTAGAGAAATGATTTTTTTAATGTGTGGCTCACAAATGTCTCTCATGTAGGTCAGTGGGAATGTGTGCCTGGCCGCACCGAGGGCACATCCCGGGGCACAGCCGTGGTGGTTCAGCACTGTCACATCGTTTCCTGAACCTCCCAGCAGCTTTCCAAGCAGCTTCTGGCCATTGCCTTCCTCAGGTTGGCATTTCCAGCTTGGCAAAGCAAAGCTGTTTGCTCAGCCTGCTGCCTCTGTGATGTGACCAGTGCCCCACAGCACAAACCCCTCCCAGCCTTGGTGAGGAGGTGAGTAATAAGACCTCGAAATTGAAATTAAATTGCACCAAAGTAAAAATCCAGAAATTATTTTTGCACCTGTGGTTTATTGAAAAGAGGATTCCTCTATGCCATACTCTGAGTTTGGCTTCAAAGCCAGTCCACTGTCTCTGAGTAAGCACCTACAATGTCATGCCTTCCCATCTCAGCAGCAGAGATGGAGCAGTTGCAGATCTCTGCCTTTTCTAGGACTTGCTGACATTGAATGAACAGTAAATAACACAGCTGAGTCTGTTGCCTGCTTAAGGAGTTGAGCCAAAAATGCTGTTTCCCAGCATTTGTTAGCATAAAGTTTTCAGGTAAGTTGTTAATGCCTAGAGGAAGATGGAGTTTTTAAGTCCACCATAGCATGGGGGGCAGGAGCAGAGCCTGCAAGAAACATGCTTTCCCATGGATAGGTGACCCATGGCATGTAGGAGTATGCTGAGATCTCTTAGCTCCCTCCTGGAGCATCTCTGTGCCCACCTTTGGTGCAGGAGCTTGCTGGAAGGGTCGGTGCTTGCACCAGGCAGCTTCCAGCCGTGGCACAGAAAGTGCTGCCTTTGTTTCTTTGTACACAGGCCCAACTCCAGCCCATATCTGCCCAGTTTCATACTGCTTGGGTCCCCTTTTTTATTCCTGTCACACCACAGGGTGTCCTCTTGCCCCATCAAAGTTCAGGGAGAGATTCTGATGCTTCCTTTTGGGAAGGAGAAATGATGTCAACCCCTCCCCAGGCCAGAGCAAACACCTGAATGAGCAGTTTAGAATGCTGAGTGCTACAAAGACCATTTAGAAGTCAAAAATTGCCCTGTGTTGCCTCTAATGAGAAATCAAATAGTAGGTGATAGAGAAGCTATAATGCTTAGTGTGCAATTTTGTCTGGCCTTTCCCTGGAGGCTCACGGTGTTGTATAAGGAAATGTAATTTAACTTCCAAGACTTTTCTTTTGCCACTTGCATGGACCCAAGTATTTGTGCTGTACCTGCTGTGGACAGGAAACTATAATGAAAGGTCTGATGCAATACCTGACCACTGCTGTTGGCTTAAGCTGGTATCACTGTGGCTCAGTGTTTGTGATAGACAAGGTTTTCCCAAGGTCACATGCCCTGTGTTGGTGGACAGAGCCCAGAAGAACGTGTCCACGTTCACCACAGCACGTTGCCTCAGCCTCATGTGGAAAGCTTTAGCCAAGGGACTTCAATGGAAACCAGTGACATCTGTGGCCTTCAGGTCACGTGTCCAATTAATCTTCTAACTTTGACTTCTGAGGAGCACAGCAGTGCAAGGTTATGCTAGCCATTGACCTGAACCAGGCTGCCCAGGGCAGTGGTAGAATCCCCATCCCTGGAAGGACTGAAAAGCAATGGAAATGTGGTGCTGAGGGCATGGTTTCGGGGTGACCTTGCAATGATGGGTTAACGGTTGGACTTGATGATCTTAAAGGTCTCTTCCAACCAAAATGATTCTATGATTCTTGATTACTTTTTGCTCTAGAAGCTTGAAACTGTGTTTTCTTTTGTTTTTTTTTTTTTTTTTTCAAGGAGGAAAAAAAAAATCCCTTGGTTTCATTTGAAATGGTAGTGAAAAGGGAAGCTTTCATACTAGTGCCTAAGAGAAAAAGAAGATACCTGAAAAAGAGAACTCTGGCACTCACAGCTACTATTAATCTTTAAACACTCTTCTTGCTATTCAGTAAAACCAAGACAAACCAACAAACTCAATTTCTTTCCACATCTCCTGTCACCTCTGAGCCCTAGAGGATGTGGGATCCTACTTTGAGAAAAACAAAAAACAACCAAACAAAACACTTGGCAGCTCTATAGATTAATGACTGTGTTTAGGTCTCGCATCATACACACCACTAGTAAACAAAGTACCTTCCTGCTTCTTGGATGGAAGTGTAACTTGTGTCCCTCAGAGATAAAGGGAAGGGGTTTTAGGATGTGAATTTCTAAGCTGATGGAGAAGACTCACCACTGCATTGGGCTGGGATCAATCATTACAGCCCAGTTCCTCTTCATCAGGCAAAAACCCCCAACTCAGCAGAGGTGAGGGGGGTGGGTATAACACAGAGCAGCAGCCAGAAGGAGGCTGTGCTAGCTCCGCTGTGCTGGGCTTGCTGGCAGAGATGGCTTCCCTCCTTCTGCCTCTCCCCTGGATGCCCTCTGCTCTGCTTGGACTTCAGCGACTGGAGAAGCTGCCATCCACCACCACACGCCCAGGGCAATGTGCTTCTGGCTTAAGTCATAAGCAGCAGGTAGCTGCTTGTCTTGTCCCCACCTTCAGCATCTGCTTCAGTCTGGATGTGGATTTGCCATCTGTGGGAGGAACCTTCTCACAGCCCTGGAAATGGTAACAATTATTTACACCTCCACACGCATGGAAAACACTGAGGGCACTGCAAGAGGAGGTGGTGGTGTGGTATGGGGGCATGTTTTTTGTGTCCCCTTCCCCTCAACTCCTCCAAAGCCACTTTTATGAGAGCTTGTCTTCATTCTCACCCCATAGGAATGCTGTTAAATAAGGAAAGAAGACTGGGAAACAAATGTTTTTGGGGTGTTTGTGTGTTTATACTTTGGTGCACATTCATTAGATGGACTTGACTTAAGAGCACCTAATCTAAGCTTTAACACCCAGTGGGATATGTTTGGCCTCTCCTAGGCACCATGAAGGATGATGCATTGCAAGAGAATGGAGGTGGCAGGAGTCTTCATCACTGTGCCTCGATGCTGCTCCTGTCTCACCTTGCTGTCTCTCTTGCCACTTTCAATCTCTCGAGATTTCCTATTTTATCATCCAGAGATTTTTTAATCTTGGGAGAAGCCTGACCTAACCCTTCCTTTGAATGTTTCCAAGTGTGAGGTAGCTCACAGGATGGGCAAGGGACATTCTTCCCAATTTTCACCAAAATCTTCCCACAAATACTGTGTTGTGGGAGAGCTCTACTCCACTAGGCTGCTTAGTCCCTCACATCAGGCTAGAAGATTATTTGCAGTCTGCTCAGCTGACTCACAAAGCCCATGTTATACCACCCTAGTGAATACAGATTCTATTGAGTATCCAGAACCCCTCATAAAGGCAATAACATACCCTGTCTCTCTCCGTGATAACCATTTCAGCTCAAACGGGGGAACGCTTCAGGAGATGCATTCATCAAGTGGCTACACAATTCAGCCTCTGGAGATGAAATGTTTACCCCTCTTTCTTGAATGCATTGCTTTGAAATACATAATGCTGTTTGCACAATAATCTTTCACCTTGCACAGCCAGCCTCGATACAGAGGAGTTTGTGTGGCAGCTTTGCATTTGATGCTGGATGATGTGGAATCTAATGTATGGCATATAAAGCAAGGAGATATTTCCTCGACTGGCAAGCTGTATGTGTTGTTTAATCAGTCCCAGCCTCACGTGGTTCAGTTTGGTTTGGGGGGAAGGGCATAGGCTCCCTCAAACCTTTGGGATCCCAGGAGCAACATAAACTTTCCTCAAGGTGCTACAACACAGCTTCTTCCCATAGTGGTTTAGGGAAGGAAGGAGAGGGAAGGAGCTTGGATTTAAGTCTTGCAGTACTTGACCCTTGGGGTGTGAAGAGGCTCCCCAGGGGCTCCGTGAGGAGCAGGTTGTTGCCTGCCCAGCTCTGCCAGCGGCATGCAAACAGTGAGAGACTCAGGCCAGGGAGCCTCTAGATGTCACTGCCACGCAGCAGAAATGGACCCTAGTGCCACCGTGGCCTGGGGACACCTAGCCTGGGCACAGCTGGTGGGACAGCTGGCAGCATGGCTGGCAGCAAGCACCCAGGGCAGCACTGATCAGTTGGCAGAGGTCACTGGGGAACCTGGTCTGGAAAGGCTGGTGTGTCCTTGGTCTGCCTGGGCATCCCACTCCCCAGGGCTGAAAAGGTGCTGCTACCACAGGGTGGGACCTGATGCAAGCAGTGTAGCCAGGAACTACAGGATAAGGTGTTTTGGGTAAGGAATTGCCAGGTAATGGTAACATGTTTCAGCTCCAGTCCAGCAGCAAAGAGATCCTAAAGACAAGTGTTACAGCTAAGCAGGATAGTGCCAAATAAAGCAAATAAAGCTGGTACCCCCCTACCAGAGAAATGGTCCCAACATCTGCCTGGGCATCTGCTGAGCTACTTAAGCACAGGGTAGGTGGGTCGCTCTTGAGAGTCTTTCCACCTCCTTCCCTGAGTTTGGGGTACTGGGAGAAGGACAGGTACCTCTTTGGAGGAAGGGTGACCATCTCACTGGAGGAAGCAGCAGTAAGAGCTGAGCACTTCCAGCCATGCAGGCATCCCACCAGGCTGCACACCATCCCTTAGTGTTGCACCCTTGCCTGAGAGATGCCTGTGGCCCTGCAAAGTATGGTGGGAGCATTTGCTGCAGCATGGCACACTTGCTCCCTGCTTCGAGAGCTGCACTGCATTAAGAGAGGAAAAAAAATCATTAATGCATGTCAGGAAGTGTGTGGGCTGCTCACAGCTGGGGTCAAACCCACCCTTCCCCACTTCAGCCATGCATGAGGTTATGGAATAATGTGGCCTTTTTTCCCCTTGTTTTTTTTTCTTGGAAAGTGTTATAGTTATTCTGTATAAATTGCAGCAGTTTCTCAGTGAGAAACCTGCGGCACAGCCAATAGCAGAGGGCAGTTCAGTTATTTTGAAACTGTCTGTGAACACTCCCAGTCTTCCATTCCACAAGAGCAAGATGGGTTCACTGAAGCGTGTGCACCAAAAACACAGCCTCTAGGAGCACCTGCAGGATCGGGGCCTATAGGCAAAGTGTGTGAGAGCTTCCTCCTCCATCCATCCTGAGATGACTTGAGCATGACCTCTGTTAAACAGATGCCAGACATAGGACCTCCAGGGCCCACAGGAGGGCAGTTAACAGCAAGGCTTCAGGATCTGCATCTAGAAATTATGGTTGCAGTGTCAGCTGTCACCAGTACTGTATCAAAGGCCTTCTAATGCTAATGTTTTTCTCAGATCCTACCTAATTTCTTCATCTCTTTATCCTATCTTCTATCCTAGGGAGTTCAGTATCACAAATCTCATCTGCTTCAGCTTCGACTTCTTCGCATTACCTGCTTCTTACCCTCTTGAGGATCTTAGCATCATGAAGATCTAAAAATAAAGCACTGTTTGAGGTCTTTTCTCTTCCATTTCTAATAGCAGATCCTCTCAGGTCTTTCAGACTTGTGTCCCTGAGGACTAGAAACTGATTCTCACAAAAATAAATTAGAGATGATATTGTTATAATTGTGTGAATCTCAGAGCTTTCACAAACGCCAGAAACCTCACAGGGTTTGGGCTAACATTTCAGAGCTGGCAAACAGATGAAGGTGCACGTAAAGTTGGCCTTCACAGCTTGATCATAACAGAGATGAGATGTAGAAGTTTTTCCTCTTTATCTAACATCCCACCGATGTGAGCTGCCTTTGTTTGGAACGTTGGCCCCTGTGTTAGTGAAATGTATTAAGCTTCTTGTTGCTTTTGGAAATAATAGTCACTGCTATATTATGGCCAAATCATTATTTTTCTCCCTATTGACATGTCTGGTTTTTTTCAGGCTACCAAACACCCTTGACTTTGCTTGTGGGATGGTTAATCAACAACTCTGTCACAATGATGGATTCCTCCTGAATTGTTGCTTAATTAGCTTGGTTGGAAGTATAAATCAAGTGGAATACCAATTCTTCCAACGCTACAGACAGGCAGCCACGCTCAGCTTGACAGCAGTGAGTTATTACTTTCTGCCCCAGCACAGGACCAGCACGCAGGCGCCAGGCCACAAACCCAAAGGGGCTGTAGGTTCATCCCTGAGGCCACTGGCGTGCGCAGACCGCACACACCAGAGTGAAGGGTTGGTGTGATGGAGCTGGAGGTGGGCTCCAACCAGCAGTGACTGCAGTGGTGACCACCTGCAGGGGCTCTGCACACGGGCATGCAATCACTCCTTGCATGAGAAGAGCCAGCATCCCAGCATCTGTCCACAGAGAGACAACTTATGTATCAGCAATGTTTCTCACCTGGGACGTCCTGTGTCTCCTGCTAGCTTTTAATGAAGGAACATTTCAGTCTGTGGCCAGACCAACTTATCAGAGATAAGGGTCTTTTTCTAATGGCAGAACTGCTTTCCACAGACAAGCAATTATGCATCGTAACAAAAGGAAAAGTAATACATTGTCTGCAAATTAAGATTTTTAAGATTGATCTTAATGTGCTGATCTTAACGGCTTTGTACTTTTATAGATGGGACTTTCACACAACAATAATGTATTTAAACCTATTGCCTTGAACCGTATTTTACAATTTTACCATGGGTGACTTCTGTGCAGATACAAAGATCTTGTGCCCAGCAGGTCTGAGCCAGCTTGAGCATCCCTGAACTGTATAGTGGACATCATGCAGAAGTACTTCCAGCTTTCTCCTTTTTTTTTTTAATTCCCAGGCTAAACCAAACAAGCATACTTCTCTGAAATAGGTCTACTAATACAACTTTTAACAAAGCATATTTATTTTTCCATTTTTATTTTGCCACCATTTTTATTTATCTTCTATATTTGCCAGCATTTTTGGAGAGCTTAACTAATGATTAATGATTTCAGGTGAGATTGGTAAGTCACACTTTGGAGAAGGAATCAGTTTGTTTAGAAATGATTCAAAAATATTAGAATAGTCTAATTCTACTGATTTTTCCTTTTCCCTCATTTTCATTACCTTATGAGTAAGGTATGTCTTAAGACAGCCTTAAGAGTAGGGCTCTTCAAGCTGCAGAACGAGACACTGCCATGTCGTGAGACTGACCTCATATTAGCAAAGACACAGGTCCCTTCTTTACCTTGTGATGTAGTTGTTGCTCCAGCGTGTTACATCTTGTTGCCAAAGGAGTAAATCTGCTGCTAGTGTGTGGATGCCTCAGTGGAAACTTGTGTGGAAAGTCTGGGTTAGGCACGGTGTGAATTACGTTGCCATGGCAACCCCGAATTGCTCTCATCCATCGACATCTGCATCCTTCTTTTTTTGGCATGCTCACAAATAGAATCTTCAGAGAATTTTACAGGTTTGTTGTTTTTTTGTTGGTTTTTTTTTTTTTTAATAGCTGAGTAGAATAGGTCACTAGATTCGCTTTCATCACCATGATAAAAAAAAGTATGAAAGCAGAGTTTGTGTGTGGGCTATAGAAAGGTTACAGTTATTTAGCAGATTTAAGTTAAACTTTTGAATCTGAAGAACCCCTACTTTTTTAATAACATCAGGACAGAGAAAGAGAATTCAGTTCACATAAACTTGTCTCTTCCCAGGCAATCCTGACATGCTGGTAATCTGAAAAAAAACACGGAACAATCTGTTCTACATCTCTAATATGCCTCTTCATTGCTGTAGCAAACAAAATGGAATCCCTACAGCTGATGAACTCAAATAGGCACAAGACTTTTTTCTTTTTTTTTTCTTTTTAAAAAATTTATTAATAAAAAGTTTTTTAAAATCACAAGTATTACGGTGTTATTTATGAATTATGACTAATTTTTTCAACCTTTTTCTGGCATTTACAAATGAAACACAAGCAAGCTAAGAAATAATTAAAATAAAACGCTGTCTTAATTGTTTTTGTTATCTTCATGTTGTGGTTTAACTCCAACCAGCAATGAAGCACCACACAGCCACTCGTTCCCTTCCCCTCTGGTGGGATGGGGAGACACTCAGAAGGGTAGAAGTGAGAAAACTCAAACTCATGAGTTGAGACAAAGACAGTTTAACAGGTGAAGCAAAAGCCATACTCACAAGTAAGCTAAAACAAGGAATTCTTTCACACATTCCATGGGCAGGCAGGTAGGTGTTCAGCCACCTCAAGGAAAGCGGGGCTCCATCACATGTAACAGGTACTTGGGAAGACAAACACCATCACTCCAAATGTCCCCCCACTTCCTTCCACTTCTCCCAGCTTTGTATGTTGAGCATGACATCATATGGTTTTGGAATATCCCTTTGGTCAGCTGGGGTCAGATGTCCTGGCTGTCCCCTCCCAGCCTCTTGTACACTCCCAACATACTCGCTGGTGGGGTGATGTGAGGAGCAGAAAAGCCCTTGACTCTGTGGAGCACTGCTCAACTATTTCCAGCAGAAATCCAACACACACAGCCCCATACTCGCTGCTATGAAGAAAATTAGCTCTGTCCCAGCCCAAAACAGCACACTATGTGATAGACACTCCTTCTACAAAAAAAGGTCTGATTCTATTCTTATTTGCAGTGGAGTTAATGGAGCTCTTCCTGTGTATTAACCAGGAGAACCAGCTGTACTATTTACAGGAAAATGAGAGGAGATTATAGTCAGCACTTCCAGCTTGCCCAGACCATTCAGTCCCACCAGCTTGACCATAGATCTCTTTCATTTGCTCCTCTTCCATCTCCAAAGCAACTCCAGTTAGTCTGAAAAGGACTCTTCATCCCAATATGTGAGTACCATCAAGCATAAGCAAATATCCATAGGAAACCTGGCTTCACAGCGGTTTTTGAAGGATCCCATGGGTGGCTATTGTATTGTCCTTGGGCTGTGTCCTACTGAAGAGGAGAAAAACCACCTAAAATAGAGGTAAAGAGACTCACTCAAAATACAGACAGCTGAAGGTCAGCCTTTAAAAATCACTAACGAGAAGAATTTTTCCAACAGAACTTTTTCAACAAATGCCAAGTATGTTTTCCCACATCGCTCACAGTTTGTTAGGCTCTAGTTTAAAGTTTCAGTCCTCTGAGGAGCCCCTGCTATGACTGGCCCAGTCTCCTGCTGCAAGTGGCTCCTAAACTGTTCAAGTGACATGCTTATGAACACTCTACAGGCAGAATTTCAACATTTACAGGCATAAAGTGAAAATTATGATTAATTACATATTTGCAGAAGTTATGATCAGTTTATGAATGATTCATGAAAGGATAAAAGAAGACTAAATAGACTATGAATATCATTTGCAAGCAATAATTTCAGTAGCTTCATCCCCCAAAGTGAGGTCCTTCTAGTCTCCTATTTACCTAATGATAGTCTGCAGTGCAAGGGGTGGGTGCTGTGCTGTGAATAACCTGTTTCTACACCACAACACATCACAATACAGCTTGGCTGTGACAAAGGGAAGGTGCACTGTCTAAAGTTCTCTGAATGCAAAGGATAGACTTTCAGACAAATAACTGTGTGCAAACAGAGCTCAGAGGAGTGAAAGCATCACCGTGTTGACTGGTGAAACCCATTTCCTGCTACAGAAGGATACAACTAGGAGCCAGGATGGAACTAGGAGCCAAGATAGAAGGACAGGTAGGAACAAATGCTGTCCTGGAGCCAAGGATGAAATAGATGGATCCATCCCTGCTTTGGGTCTGATTCTACCATGCTTTCTTCCTGGGGGAGTGTAATTTAAACCTTGTTTATACATTTCCCCTTTCAACTTCTCACCAAAGCTGGCATCCAATGTCAACTGCCTTTAGAAACAGGATGCAAGATACCAGAGATGCTCTTCATCTATTATTCATTATAGTCATTCCTGCCTATAGAAAGTCTCATCTGGATGCTGTCCCTAGATTTCAATGAAGGTCCTGTGTTTTTTTTTCTGTTTTTCACTCAATTTTTGAACTGGGTTGATAAGGGAAGTGTGTGACTTTGCCCAACAGTGCCTCGTGAGTTCCTGAGGTCAACCACAATACAATAGCAGGAGGCTGCTGGCTCTCCACTGCACATCTCTAAGGACTGGGTTTTCTCCCTGTTTGTTCCTCGGTGCCCAGTGTCTGGGACCAGCAGTAATGCTCTACCATTGCAGCTGGCAACAGCTGCATCCCAGTGAGTTAGTAGAAGCTTGATGGCTGAGGTGGTTTATGGATCTATGAACAGGACAAGTTTTGTAGGAAAAGGCAGAGTCCTTCATGAGGATCAGATAACAAAATTGGAAAGTCCAGATCAACTTCAGGGCAAAAAAAGCCCTTCTCCAGGCCTGACATAGAAGGAGCAAACATCAAATGAAGCACAAGGTATGGAATGTTGTACAAAGGTAAACTAAATCTTATAATTCTGTTAAAAATGTGAAATCAGACTCACCAAGAAATTTGAGTGACCTCGTATCCCCACCCTCTACTTGGCTTTACATTTGCTGCAGCTATGTAAGATATGCAGGAGTATATTACGTCCCTCAGAAGAAGACAAAAAAGACAAGTTCTGCTACCTGATGTTGAAAATTTATTACCTCTGGTGGGAACAGGGGGCAAGTGCCTAACTGAGCCATTGGTGGTCTGAGCACCTGATAAAGCCATCAGCAATTCCCCAGAAAAAAATAACCCAAAGTCCACTTCCCTTTGCAGCCCTCTCCAGCCCCACTCATGCTGCAGCTGTCCTCTTTCTTTCACAACTCACCATAACCCAGGATGAGTTTTCTGTAAGGCCTCCACTCACATTCACAGTGGCTGCAGCAAGGTCACCCACCCCTTTCTCCTCAGTATGTATAGTACTAAGGAGATCTTACCAGCCACACTGAGCTCTGACATCTCTTTAGGTGTACATAACAAGAGTCAGCCACTGGGAAAAGAAAAAGAAAAGGTGCATTTAGATAGTGATGTCACACTAAGTCTTCAGATATGTCTCTTGATACCTCCAGGCTGTGACCCAAAGACTGTGGTATTATTGTCCTGCACAGAATAGTTAAGGAGGTTTGGAACTGTCTTCTTCTCTTTTTACAGTTCAGACCCAGGAACACTTTCCATATGTTGTGTTCCATGATAAATTACTGCAGCAGCAGCAGGAGCAATTGCTAGGAAAGGCTGGCACCAGCGTGATTCCAAGTGGAAGAGATAGCGGGCTCTGGAAACTTGGTTATCCCACAGGCTATCCCATAAAACAGGTTCAGGGCCTCTGTTTGGAAGCTCTTCTCAGGTCTTAGTGCAAAACAGATGTAACGAACTACAAGGCACTGAACTAACCACAGAGTGTACACAGGAGCTGTCAAGATGGTAAAATGTTTCTTTACAAAATCTTTTTAAACACTGTGTTGTCAAATAATAGTCCCCAAACTGATAAAATGCAGCACTCAGGCATATCACTATGGAGCACAGCAGGATTTTTGTTCAGACTAGCTGATAAAAAGTTTGATGTATCTCCATTCAGCTAGCTATCCTTCAGGCTGTGCTTTTAAGACAAACAGCAGCAGCAAGCATTTGTCTGCTATTTCATTCTTAAAACCAAGGTATTTTGCAATTCAGAAGTAACAGATGGGGCAGTAAGAAATGAGGGCAGGGATTTCTTTTTTTTTTTTTGGTCACTTCCTCAAAGTCTCTTTGAGCAATGTTTCCAGCAATGACAGTCTGGGGTCGGTAAGGGAAGACTGCTTTAGACATGGATGGCCACCACTGAGCTGTGCTCACCCTTGCAAGGCTGTGTGACTGGGGCCAGGGAGCCCCAGGGAAACACCTCCCACCCATTACGGACATCAAGCCAGCCAAATCCTCATCACTGTTGGTGTCAGAGGCAAAACCTCTAGCAACAAACATCATACATCATTTTTAACTTCACCCTTCTGCTAACATACTCAACGGACCCACTTTGCACTGGGAGAGAAGAGAAGGAAGGAACATTCTTACCTCCATTGCTGTCACCAAAATTTGTGATCCGCCCTCTGCTAAGTTTTGAAATGCATCTAGGAGTAGAACAAAAAAACCTCGTGTTTCATGACAAGGAAGCCAGAATGCGACACAGACAAGCACACAAGTCAAGGCAATCCCAAGCATAAGTACCGTCCTGTCAATGAGTAGATTGAGAGCAACCCTGCAGATAAGGACTTGGGGATATTGGTGGATAAAAAACCAAACATGAGCCAGCAATGTGCACTCATAGTTCAGAAAGCAAAGTGCATTCTGGGCTGCACCATAAGATGTGTGACCAGCCAATCGAGGAAGGTGATTCTCCCCGTCTACTCTGATCTGGCAAGACCCCACCAGTGTAAGAAGGATGTGGACTTGCTGGAGTGGGTCCAGAGTAGGTCCATGGAGGTGATCAGAGGTCTGGAACACCTCTCCTGTGAGGACAGGCTGGGAGAGTTAGAGTCGTTCAGCCTGGAGAAGAGAAGTCTCCAGGGAGACCTTATAGCAGCCTTCTAGTACTTAAAGGGGACCTACAGAAAAGATGGGGAGGGACACTTTGTCATGGAGTGTAGTGATAGGACAACGGGTAAAGGGTTTGAGCTGAAAGAGGGTAGATTAAGTATAAGGAAGAAATGCTTTACTGTGAGGGCAGTGAGACCCTGGAACAGGTTGCCCAAGAAATTATGGATGCTCCACCACGGGAAGTGTTCAAGGCCAGGTTGGATGGGGCTTTGAGCAAACCCATCTAGTGGAATGTGTCCCTGTCCATGGCTGGGGGGTTGGATTTTTAAGGTCCCTTCCATCCCAAACCATTCTATGATTCTATAGTAAGGCTGTGGCAGCTGAGGAAGAGAGCTGCAATCCCTGTGCTGGGATGCTCTGCTTGGCTCAGGTGTCCACCCACACTGCCCTGCTGAGCCACATCTCATGCATACAATGTGACTGTTGTCATCTCCTCTCATAATTAGTTTCAATTGTACCTCCCACCTGAAAACTGACAGCAGAACGGTGAACTAATAAAACACATCTTCCCACAGGGAAATTTTCTGTTGGGCCTTTTCCATCCTCCCTGGCAGTATGTGATCACAGTGTACCCTAAAGAAAGTGATTCTCTTCAAGTTATTAGTATGCCTCGCAAGGCTTTTCCAGGGAATACAAATGCAGATCCTGCTGTTACTCAGCTAGAGTTTGAAATTAACATTGCTGAAAGTTTTCTGACACAACACTCTGCCATCAGAAAATTTAAATCCATTCAAATATTGATATTCTATGTGCACATTTATACTGCAGTGTCTCTAGGAGAAATGTTCAAACCCAAGTGTTCGGATAAAGTCAAAACACAGTATTTGGAGTCCTTTTTATTTATTTTGAAATTGCTTTTCTCCTAGAACTGTGCTGGTGTAAACAGTAATAAAAAGTGGAGAGAAATTTAAGTCTGTCTGTCCTTGAATGACATGTTTCTCCAGTAGCCTATTTTCCATCCTGAATGGAAAAAGCATTATAAGATCATGAATGTTTTGAGACATGCCCAACTTTAGACAAAAGAGACAAAGAGACAAAAGCTCAAGGCTGCTGGGACCAGGCCAGAAGGGTACGTTGCTGATTTGCCCTTTAAGAAGTAACCAGAGCTACCTCTATGATCCAGAGCAGAAAGAAAGCAGCAAGGAAAGCTAACGATGAACCATGGAAATCCCTATATTCTACCCAGTCCCTTCACAAGGTTGTATTTTCAGGGCTGGACTTCAGCCCAGAAGTCTTTTTAGGAACAAATGGCAGAGCTGAGTTACCTCCTCTGATCAGTAAAAGTGCCCCTTTACTGCTTCATTAACTCCAGTTAAACAGAATTTGCAAAGAAGCTGCTGCTTTTGGTTTGGGTCTGATCTCTGGCTATCTTGAAAGGCTGAGTAATGAGTTAAGTGGGACAGATTTTATCTTCCCTGCTGCATTCACATCATCATAAAAGTGGACTACCTTTTATTCCCACTTGGCACCCTTATCCTCGCCTGTAACAATCTCATTCACAATGAGGTGAAAAGTTGGAGAAACGTATTCCACATTAAACCTCTGTAAAGTGATAACTGAAAGGGTTGAGAGCATTTTAAGACATCCATTACAGACAGAAATGAAATTTCTAGAGATTTCTTTCGACATGGATGTAAAGGAGTTGTCTTTACACTGGCACTTAAAATGTAAGATTTTTTTTTTAAATACCTCTGTGGTACTAATTCCATCATTTTCATCTACAGCAAGTGACAAGTATAATAGCAAAAAAAAATCCAGGTGTTTACAAGTTATCTGTTTTTTTAATGAAAGAATTAAAATCAGGACACTCTCTGACTTGCTGAGCTCTTTCTGCTGTACTCCCCTGAAATGGGATTTTAGGCAGTACTGTGTGAGCGGATCCACTGCCCACTATTGGCCCAGGGAAAAAAATGAACACTCATTTCCACATGCTCTTGAAACCCAGCTCACTCCAAAGATGAACTAAACTGCTGCAACAATGTTCTAGCACATGGGTCACAATTGCTGTGTTTAAATACCAGTACTTCCAGTCAAAATGTTTGTTATTAGAGTAATAAAAATTACGCTTTTGTAAATCAGAATTCAGTTTACTTTTAGGCAAAGGCTTATTTACAGATAGTCCCTCCTTGCAACTGCAAGACAATAGCTCAGCAGAGCACATGAATTTGTTTATCCGCTGAGGAGCATCTCAGACCTTCTCCTTGCCAAAAAAACTGAGTGAACTTTACTGAAGTTGGTGGGAAAAACATCTCTCCAATTAAAAAAAAAAGTGCCTCCTCTGCTGTGATTCAAACTTGCCTGACTATTAATCAACAGAGAAAGCCTTCCACTTTTCCACTTGAGATGTGTTGCCTCATTCCTCTTCACTGGGTATGAATGCATGCAGTCTCCTCTCAGTGGTACCAGAAATGCCCCACACCACTCTGGAGGAAGCTCTGCTGTGGATCAGGAAGCTCAAGCTTGTGTGGAAGGCCACCAGCACAAAGGCATGTCTTGGTTTCAGAAAATGAGTCTCAGTGCATAGGGGCTCTGAGGACAGCCTGCAGAGGCCAGGCTAAATCCGTGCAGCAAGAAAGGACTGGCAGTTCAAGAGAAGCTCTGGTTATACATTACCACTGCTCCTCAGTAGGGAAAAAAACCACAGGGCACTGTGGTGCTCCTGCAGCCCACAGTCATGTGGATAAGCTCTGGGGCAGCTGGGGGCTGACCTTCCTTCTGGCTCCTTTCAGCAAAGGCATCACAGTATTCCCAGCTGCTGCTTTCTCTCTGCACTAAACCTCTCTACCTGCCAGTTGCTCCTGTGCCTTGGAGATAAATTTGGCTTCTAGAAAACAGGCTGCCCAAGGGGATGCCTGGACCATGCCAGGACTCCAGGCAGGTTTGTTGTTCCAAGCTATGCTGTTAGACATACGTTCTCATCGTGCCTCGCCTTGTGTCCCTTGCCTCCTGCCGCTGCCCTGAGCCTGGCTTTGCGAGCTGCCCTGCTGCCACACCCCTGCCCGAGCCCGGCCCGGCGCTGGGACTCACAGGTCATGGTCTCAAGGCGCAGCATGCAGCAGACGAAGTCGGAGAAGCCAACTCTGCCGGCCCCATCGCCGTACCGCATGGCCAGCAGCCGCAGGAGCTGCTCGTCAGCTGCCAGACCTGGGGAGGGAAGAGCAACGACAGCGCCGGGGACACCCTGCGGGGTGATGGACTGGCTCTGATGGCCTTGTGCACCCTGAAAAGACTCTGGGGCCCTCCCTCAGCCCCCCACCCTGTCACGGCAGGTCTCTGCATCCCTGGGCAGCAGCTTGCTTCTCCCCAAATATAAGCATCGAGGTAGGGTGATGGAAGATCCAGGTCCATCTAGCCGCCTACTCAAATTGTGGCTTAGGTCAGCAAGAAGGAAACACTGAGTTAACTCATCTGGTGTTACTTTGATTTGCCTTTTTAGCTTTTATTAGCTATAAGAAAGGGTGATTTTCTTTGGCTCATGACTGTTAAAGTCTGAGTGTAACATCTGCAATACCTCTGGCCCTTTCTGCCGAACAGGGAGATATCGCATGATCGTGCTATTATTCAGTATAGCATGCCTGGGATTCTTAATTTTTACATTTTCTCGTCTATTAGGAAATGGTGAAGGGTGCATTTCTTTTTTTATTAGCTGATTATTCAGTATTTGTGTCACAGTCTGTTTGGATGGAAATTGGTATTCAATTGAATGAACAAAAATTGCCTTTTAGAATGAGTCTTTTATTAGTTAAATAAAACTACCCTAAATGTGCTCACTATGTAAGAGGAATGATTTAAATATATTTTGTACTAAGCTGATTTGCTAAACAAAGGAGAAATTTTCTGCAGAGAACTGAATGGATAGCTTTGGTTTAATGCTCTCTCTGAGATTTCAGGAAAGTCTCATTTGTTCACTCCTAGATTTTAGTGGCTCAGCTGGAAGAGAAGTAACTTCCCTGCTTTTTCAACCAGCTCTAAACTTTTCAGTTTTAAGTGAAGTCATCATTGAACTAAATTAGTTGAACAAGTTAAAAAGAAGGAAATGGTTTCTTTACACTGTGTAGGGGGAGATACAGCCAATGGAGGTGGGTTAGTACATCAACAAACTGGTTGCATGAGCCTAGTTGGAGGTCTTCAGCAGAAGACACAATGCTGAATATTTAAATCATGGCAATACATTTAGGCTTAAGATAGATTTCAAATTAAGATAAATATGATTTTAGATTTTTTTTCCTAGGAGGAAAAGTTAATAACAAAAAAAAAAAAATTAATGAAATTTCTTCTTTGATTCTGGTTTTAAGCTGCTGCCAAGAACCACTGTAGTAGCAGGCAATGAATTCTAATCTCATTTTTAACCCTTTGAAGGTAGTGGGAACTCAGTCAAGCTCTCTCTGGAGAGCAGATTCCAGCAAGCATTGCAGTGCTGCTTACATGCTACAATTATGTCTTACCCTAGTAAAATATGAGCAATTTGGCGTGGTCTGTCTGGGCTATACTTGCTCTGAAACCTTCTCACCTGGCAATGTCTCTCAATTAACCTCATCAACAAGAGTGAAGTGTCAGTCCTCTCTGTCCCCAAGACGTTTCAGTTACATGCTGTTGCTTATTTGTAAGATTACTCCCCAGGCCTTTTGTCTGCTGCATTCCTCGCTCTGGTTTTAGTCAAGCTTTAAAATACAGGCATGTTTCTTAAAATTAGTTTGATGCAGTCAATATTGCCAGTGAGGAGTTTGTAAATACACCAGGCCAATGCTCCTTCATTTCAGGGCAGCAGGGTTGTTAATGCAGCTAGCCTGCCTCACTTGGCAGAAAGTTTGACCCATCGCTATTATGCTTTGAAGAATGAGGACAACAGTGAAAATCAAGCACAGACTTCAGTGTTCTGCTGGGTAAGCCCTGAACACTTCAGGGAACAGCTGGATAGGAGCTGTGTTTAGATACATTAGTGCCATTTCCAGAGGTAGCACCAACCTCCCAAACACCTTCTGGGGCTGTCCACTCCTTCCTGCTTAAAAGCTAGGATGGGGGTCATCCTAATGCAAAGCCAGATTCAAATGCAGCTCTCTGGCTCAGAAGGCAGCAACAATGAGCTTCTAATTTTCTTTTTTCCCCCACTCAGAACTGCTTATAGCCTAAGATGTATCGAATGTGCTCATTAATGGTGCCTTTTTTATCTCTTCAGATAGCTGCACTGATTTTGCTGCCAGGACTTCTCAGTGTACAGTATTCCTCCCAGTTTTACACTTTAGCACCTTTCTTACAGAATGGACCTGGCAGTTTCTCCTTTGACATTTGGCACATTAGTGCTGTGCTCCTCAGACAGATGCTAATGCTCTGTCCACCTCACAGCAACAAAAAAATTAAACATACCTCCCCTCACCTCATGGCTTCCATGAATAGCTATTCTGCACTAGATTCCTCCTGGGTACAACACCCCTCCAAGCTCCAGGTAACCAAGTGGGAGCTTCTCTACTGTATGGTTTTTAAGAAGATTGCTGTCTCTGAGCTGTATTTCATGCACAAATTCTTTGGAGAGATGTTCCAGCTAAAATGCTTCACTCTTATGAAGGGGTCCTATGTACTCACTGCAAATTTCAGCATTCATGTAGCCAACAGAGGTCAGTGCAAACTAAATAAATGTCTGTCACTGTAGCTTTCCCTTGCAGACTTAGTCACTGCCCAGGAGAGAAAGTGCAGGAATTGGGTGCAAGCATTGACTGTCCATAACCTAGAGAGACTATGGGTAAGCTCTTCTGCAAGGCTCTGGCCGGTTCTGCCTCTCTGCTGGCTCCCCAGCTGCAGTGCCAAGGGTTTCTCTCTGAAATGAGCTTTCTGTCTCAATGCCCTAAAACAATGCAGATCTCGGAGCAGAGCTGTGGTCTAACTGGCACCTCTGTGCAATCCAAACCACTTTCTCCCTGAATTTTTTTTTTTTCTCCTCTCTCTTTTTCATCCTTTCCTTCACTGCCACAGGGACAAGAAAGGGAGCTATGGACGTACCTGCTGTCTGTATCGCGCTCTTCAGTTCAGATACATCAAGAAATCCAGAATGGTTCCTGTCTGCCTTGCTGAAGATATCCTAAAAAACAGTGTAAAGGTAGATTTCAGGGCTCTATAAGCATTCCCCAAGTTTATTGCTTCATCTAATTATGTAGGAGGCTTTCCCTCCTTAATAAATAGGCTGCAAAGAAGTTACACAGATGAGATGGGATGACTGTGACAAGGGAGACCCATTTCCAGAAGGCTCAAACAGTATGTGACTGTGTAAGCAATCCCACAGTTTTGGGTGGATGGAAGCCTTTTTGCTAACTTTCCCTGGTTTACATGTGCAGGCAGCAATGGGAATACTCACACCTCCACTGACAAAAAGACATTACCAATAACATATGAGATAAGCCAGGAGTCCTGAGTGCCAGAATGATGGGGAGGTCATCTTTCCCAACACACTGTTGAAACCCCACAAGCCACACTTGTGATGTTGTTAGTGGAAAGAGCACGACTGCTAGATGAGGAACTGGCACCCCATGTCCTAGATGGCCTCAGACCACCTCAAGAGGGATGACAAAGCAGAGCCCACCCAACCCTGAGGCTTCAGGAAAACTTCCTATCCTGTACCAAGACTGAGGGAGAAGGACCCAACAGAGAGAACCTTCAATGCATGCCTTGGCTCTGAATTTAGGTGGGTTCCTAAATAGCAACCTACTGTGTTTGCTGCTTTCAGACCTAATGCTTATCCTGGAGCAGACGTTTGTCCTAGATAAACTTCCATTGGATCCTACACATTTCCACTACAAACTGCAGCAAGAAGTGACACTTTTCAGATTACTCTGTTCAAGAACTTCTTTCAGCTGAGAAAGCTTTTTTAAAAATTTCCAGTGGTGGCACATAAACAGGAATTTCCATTGGGTTCTGAGTCTAACTGACCTCCCTACCGTTCTCCACTTTCCCCTCAGTATTCCCAGCGCTAGAAAAGCCTTGGCTGCTCATTTGGAGCACCTTACACAGACCGTTGCTCCCTGAGCTCTCAACCTTTACATGAGAGGATGGAAATGTGTCCCCCCCATCCAGAGCAAGGAACCTTTGGAGCATTTTTATCCTCAGCGCTTTGATATGACAGAACATCTGCACCCTGCTGATGCAAAGTGCAGTGTCAGAGGAGAAGAGGGGGATAGGGAGAGGGTCCCGTGTACCCTGTACTTCATGAGACTCCGCCAGAGGCTCCCGAACTCCCGCAGCGTCAGTCGCCCGTTCGAGTTGAGCTGGGCATTCAGTTAAGAACGGAACTCTTAATGGAAGTTGAACCTGGCTGTCTTTGTTCCCAAGGATGCTGCCTTCACGTAAAGAAAGACGTAAGACATGGTCTCTTCTGTCTGTTACATTGTGTGGAGAAAGCCAAGAGCTTTTCTGCTCTCAGTTATGCTTAAAATCATCTTCTTTGGCACATTGTACAGCTGCTCATACCTGTGCTCACAAACAACAAAAGGTTTCTATTATACAGTGCCTTTAACCACAAGGGAACCTGTAGTGATTGCTTCAGTTGACATTTAGCTACCGAGCACAAGGGGCCCTGTGGATGAAGGTGACCCCATACTCTAAGCTGTGTGTGCACATTGCCTTCCCCCTGTACATGAGGCAGCACAGGGTTAGCTCTGGCTGGATCCTCCTGGAGGAACAGGCACTGAAGGCGCCAGGAGCATGAGGAGCTGATCCTGATGCCTGCTGTCAGAAGGTGGCAGCAGCCTTTGAGCCATGATATGCCTCACAGAAGAGAACACTTCACCACGAGGGATGTCAGCAGGCGTTCCCCAGGGATGCTCAAAGGTCTATGGCAGTGGAACTGCTCCTCTCCACACACCACCCAGGGGTCCTGGGCAGACATTCAGCACCTCACCTCATGCAGTTGGGATGGTGAAAACTGCCTGAAAGCAAAACTGATTACCAGTGAAATATAAGCAGACAAGTGCCACTGCCATGAAATCTGAGTGGAAAAAAGCTGATCCTGCCTTTAAAGGCCAGGATAGGTCAACACTGTACGTGGGATGCATGCAGCTCACACAATGAAAAATTAATCTTTGATTAAAGCTGAGAAGTGGCTTTGTCAGTTCTTTGCATGTGCCACACATTCACAGCACCTGCAAAGCCCAGGAGGCGTTTTGGAAAGGGGGAAAAATTTCACTGCCTAGATGCAGAAATCTGGAAAGACAGAGGGGCTTCTGCTCATTTTTATTCATTCCCTGCCAGTTTATAAAGGTCTGAAAATGTCTCAAATTTATTTCAAGGCATGGAAGAAAAGAGACAGTAAGCAAGCAAGGGGGAGAAAAGACGTGGGAAAGAATTTGTTTTCATCAAGCAGTCCTCTTGTCCTACAACAGCTGGCAACGTGTTTCCAGTGTTGTCCCATTAACAGTAAAAAGACTGCATGATCCATACAAATAGGGAAGGTACACTGGAAAGGATGAATCAAGTGCCCGTGATTTGGCAGTGGCCGTGCTTCTGCCCCTAACAGCAGCTTTGCAGGCAGTGCTAGGAGTGTTGGCTGGTAACAGAAGGTTGATCCTCACCTTTCAGCAGAAACACCAGAGCCAGGGCATGCATGGCAAAGTCCCTGATAGACTCTGGGACAGTTATTTATTGAGGACCATGGCTAATATTTACTTGCAGGTTCTCACACAGGGACACTCGGCTCAGCCATAACTCAAGGCAAGGATGGGCAGCACTGGGGAAGTTTATTGCGTCTGTTGAAAGGATACATCCATCAGAGCTAAAATGGCTCTGCATGCATCAAAGCTGAATGTTCCTCCCAGGCTGGTCATTTCATCTGCAAGGATGGACAAAATAGAAGGAATCAGTGAGAGTAAGGGGGTTAACAGAGGCATCAGGCCACCATTCGGAGGGAAGGAGGACACCAGTCTGAAGACTCACATAGCTAAAAAGCCCCAGATCTGGCTCAGGTTCTTAAACAGCAGGAAGGGATATGTGCCAGGCTGAGGTCCACTGAGGGAATCTGGCATGTCTCAGACATCTCTACTGCTCCCTTGCCCTGTTTGGGCTCACAGGTAGCTAACTCTGCACAGTCTCTACCCACCTACCTGCCCTGAAGGAAACTCCTTCCTCTCAGAATAAGGATAAGGGAACAAGTGGTAAGAAAGTCCATTTATGCTGAATTAGCAAGTTCTAAGCACTTTGAGCCTTGTGCATGTGAGTTGGTTTAAGCCCTCTGGCTGTGACCTTTTCTCATGCTCTTTTCAAAGTGGCGAGGTTAAGAGAGCTGGGAAATGCTGAAAGCCAGCTTGGGGCATCTGCAGAGGAGCTATGCAGGCCAGGGCTGAACTGGAAGAAACTGGGTGACAGTGGGAGGCTCAGCTCCCTGGGGCACTCACTGGTGCAGCCCAGCCAGGGTCTGAGCTCCTGCTGCAGCTGGTGGGGCACTGAGCAGGAAGGGGTGCTCATGAGGGCTGCAGGGACATCCAGAAGGAGGGCAGCATGGGGTAGGGTGGGTCTGGGAAGCAGAGGCTGTACCTTAGCAGATGGGGAGGGGGAGTGGAGGGCAAATTTTGGCTCAAAGCAGATGCACAGCATTGCTGACAGCCATGCATTAAAAAGTCCGTTAGCAGCTCGTTTGGGTTGCACTGCCTTCTTCATGTGAATATTATTCTGATTTTCTGTTAAAAATAAAAGCAAAATGTTGTGCACGTAAAGGAATCCTGGTGGAGGCACTTGTCATTCTTCAAGATCCAACAGTGCAGTAAGCTACACTGAGGATTTTTTGAGGACCATCAGGACACCACTAAATCCTCTGTCTAATTTGCACTAGACTAAGGATAAGGAAGCACCAAAGACATTAGCTGGGTTGTAAAAGCTTTACCTTGAAGGATCACTTCATTAAGGAGTTGTTGCAGCTGCAAGGCATCAATATCTGAGCCCTAACGTAGAATAAAGTGCAAAGAGAGGTCTGTGAGTGTAAAGTTTTCTTTTGTGTCACTTTTGCCAAAAACTTTTTTTACTCATGCTCTGTGGCAACCAAGAAGGACCTCTGCTTATATCAGAGGAAAAGCTGCAGCCCCTCTGGAGTATAACAAAGCCCTCCACACTGCTGATCCACTCATTGTCCTTCCCTACAAGGGTCTCCAGGAGAGTTACAGGCATTCCCATCACCACGGGGTATTTTCATCAGTGATGGGAACAGCTGCTGACCTCACCAGCCCCTGTCTGGGGAGCTGCCCATAGGCACAGCAGGCAGCTGGGTGGGCAGGCTGGGAGCACAGGCACTGCTGCCTGCTCCCCTCTCAGCTATCCATCAGTGAACCTCCCTCTGGAGACACTCCCAGGGTATTCAGCGTGGCAGCCAGTGTTCATTTCCACCTTCATGCATTGATGTAACTAATAACTGCAAGAGGTCCATTGTGCCAAGACTTTTGGCAGTGACTTTTTTTTGCTCTTGACTAAGTCAAGGAATTCTTTCTAGCAGGTTATTAAACTATTAAAATCATCTCTTGTGAACACATTGAGTTTGGCTCTGAAAGAGCGGGAATCAATTACTCAAATGCTGACTGATGTCTGGTTTCCAAATGTCATGAAGGCAAATGGAAAATTATGCTGATGAGAGGGGGGAATACCCAAGGCTTTCTAATTGCTTTCAGTAAATAAACAAACCAAAGCCAAAAAAAGAAAAAAAAAGTACATCTACTAGCACAACCACAAATCTCCAATTCTCCACTGATATATGGGGCTAGCCCAGATGAATGTCCCATTTTTCTGGGGATTTTGGCAGGTCAATCAATATTCCTTTCAAGGCATCCACTTGAGGATGGAGCCACATTTTCAAAAAACATTTTTCTAAATGGACTTGTATCAACACTGTAGATCAGGTTTTCTTTTTCCAAGTCCATATGCCTTTTTTTATTTTGTTTCAGCAAGATACTTTAGATAGGATACCTGCTTAGTGTATCTCAGGAAGACAGCCTTATAGGAGCTGTCCTCGTTCTGTCTTGGTACATCCTGGATCAAAGAAAAAGTACACACATAAATAATTCAATTACAAAACAACTGGAGGCAGAAGTCTGCAGATCCAAACAGCACTTGAGAGGGCAAGGAATATACAGTAGAGCTTGTAGTTTTAACACCCCCAGATAATGTGAACTAGGAGCGAGGAAGAGCTTCTACAATGAGGAAAGAAGCATAATTTGGATGGTATCACTTGATACAACCAGGAGGGAGCAGGTCAGGGCCTAAGGAAGATACAGAACACATCCAGGCTGGAGTTCAGCAAGTCAATACCTAAGTATAAAGAGCCTGATCCTTATTGATAGCTCTCAGTTAAAACTACTGGCTTAGGGAATGTGAAGATTCATGTGACCAAGGAAATAGAGCAGGAGTTGACTCTTCCTTTCTCTTCTCAACCCCAAGACAGGCTTTACTGCACCTGAGCAATTGCAATTCAATGGTTAAGTGATTTTCTTCCAACCCTCCAGGCACTAATGGAAACTATCCTTAACATTATAAAGCTTTCCCAAAAAAATGTAAGCCTAAGCCCCAATGCCTTCAGCTCTGTGCAAGATAATTGACACCAGTGAAGCCCAAACAGCTGAACAAGAGCAGAAAGTGTGGGTACCATCATTTGTCATTATCAAAACATTGGCTAATGACAACAGTCAAGTAAACTGACAGCTTGTCAGTGGCAAGATAATAACCCACCATTTACACTGCCCCTCTAATAGGGCTTAATTGCAAGCTGGAAAATGAATCAGAAGGAAAGGACCCTGTTTTCTTTTCTCCTGAAGCAGCTTTACACCTGTGGCTCCCCAAAGAGCTGCTCTGAGTTTGCACTGCTGTAAATAACAGCCCCTCAGTGGCAGGGTTTTGCAAGCAACTGGTGAGACAGCAGCGTGGACTGAAGCCGCTCTGGCAACCTGCACAGCTGAGAGCGAGGAAGTCCGGCCACAGATGGTAACTGGGCTAGACAGGCTGAAATGTGGGTTGAACTAGAGGTGCGACCAGTTTTGAAGTGTCATTTCCCTTATGTCTGTGAAGACATTCTGATGAAAATCAGAAGAAAGCTATTTGGGCTTTGGGCCTCATCTCTATGGACTCCTGTGCTCTATAGGGCGCAAGCACCTAAACGAAGCCATTTCCCTGGGGAAGGCATGTATCACCTTGCTCTCAGATTTGAGATCTTTTTAAAAGAGTTCAAACTCTAGCTGTGACTTTTTCATCAAAGTTTCCCCTTCTCTCCTCCTTAGATACATACCCATTTTACAGGCATTGCAAAATTTAATATCTTTGAAATGTTCTTGCCCTGCTATATTTGCTTGGTCAAAGTGTTAAATGTGGCAAGGTGAAAAGGACAGATGGAATGGTTGGCAGAGGGACTGTTTAATATTTGTGTCCTTCAGAAATCAGACTCTGAAAAAGACACGTGAAGAGGAAGGGCTTCACTGTCACGCCTCTCTCTCCAGAAAGGCACCCCAGGCTTGTTACCCCCTCTCCCAGCAAGGTGTCAGGGTGCCAGAGTCAAACTCTGGGACAGGTACTGGGTGGTGAAAGGAGAGAAGAGCAGAGTGGTGTCTGGCATGTAGGGAAGGAAGAAGGGGAGTCAGTAGAGGTGGCTACCAAATGGACAGGTCTCCAGTAACCACGCATTACTAGTATGTACATCAATTTTCACAGACTCTTACCATTGGCAGCTTTGGGCTGGGCAGGGAGTTTGGGTTCCTAGAAAAGAGTTACAAGAGTCAAACTGCAAGAGAATGGGCCTTTTCAGAGCACTGAATTGAAGATGTGGAAGAAGGCAGGCACCAACAGGAGCGCTCACTCAGCCCATAGCCCCACAAGATGCTCAGCACCCACACCATCCAGTCTGGCCCAGTTTGGTCAAGCCTGTTGTACCAGCCCTGGGTCTCTCTGTGCAAGCAGACATGAGCAGATCTGAGTCTCTGGCTGCTCTGGGGCCACTGCCTTCCCTGAGTTGACCTTGCAAGCCCAGCAGCAGAGAAAGGGTAACTCCTCTCACTCTGAGAATACCAAGACTAACCTCAACACACAGAAGACAGGGTTGTCCTGCCTTGAACTACATAAAATTTTAACTTGCTTTCTCTTTGCCTAGTTTAATAGTCAGCAATAAAAATAGCATCTGGGCTACTAAAAGACAACATCTCTTAAATGTCTGCAGACTGCCTGAAATTGAGCTTGCGTCACCATTCCCTTCTGAGACTCAGTAGCAACATTCAATACTTCAGTTTTGGTTTTGGTAGATAAATTGGGCAAGCCAGATGTTGTATTTATAGCATCTGTGCTATTATATAGGTGAGTGCTGCAGAGATCCATGGGAAGGGGATCCCCACATTGGCCTAGCTCAGGAAGGTCTACAAGGATCAGAGGCTCTCCCGGGATTGCTGCCTCCCAAGGCTGAGCCATTTTGTGCATTACTCATGCTGAAAGCAGTCCGGCCCAGGGCACAGAATTTTCATGTTTGTTTTCCATAACTAAGTAGTTGCCTTAGTTGGTTCTGGGCTATTTTTGCCAGGGGCCAAAGCCTAGAAAACAATCTCATTATTAACATATGGACCTATGAGGCAAGAGCTGCAGTCATCCCCACTATAAAACTGAAGGAAAGCTACTGCACATCTGATGCTTGAAGGTCATTTGGTAAGGCTTGTTCTTTATGCAAAGTACATCCAGATTTTATGTGAAAACGTGATAACAGTTGCCTTTGCATGAACTAAGATACCATTTTCCCACTAATCTTCAAGACTCCTCTCATACCTGCAGGGTATGAGTCCCTGCCAGCCTGTCTATGAGATGATTGGGTAAAATGATCAAGGCCTTTTACTGCTCTTTGGTCCTCTAGGTCCCACTCTGAGCAGAAAGGGACCTGTTTCATCTAGCATCCAGCTGGCATAAATTATTGTTCACTTGTGTGGCTCTGCAACAAAGCTGAGACCTTTGGTGCCTGTAGCTGAGCTATTGCCCTGTTCTGCAGTGGCCACCTCTATGCATATGACTATACATCTGATCCCCCTCAACATGGTGGCTTAGCACTCACTTGTGTCTTTCCAACACACTTCTAGAGGATGTCAAAAGCCAGTTGCCACAGTAGCTATCCTGACATTAAATTGTTAAATCCTGGCACACTGCAAGCCTGGGGCCTATAAGGAGGACTTATCATCTTACTCATTGTAGTCTTGTTTCTTTATGAAAATTCGTAAGAGAAATTCAAATTCCTGGTCCTCTGTTGTAGCAGGAATATGGGCTCAGGACAAAGTAGCTGGTCACATCTCGAGTCAGGGAAAAAATTTGTCTTAGAACTTTGGAGTTTTCCTGAAAGAAAAAATATAGCGAGCTATTTATTTCCCCTCCATACCAGGAACCAAAGTAAATCAGCAAGTACACCCACAGCAGCCTTACATTCCCACAGCTCTCTCAATATACTACTGCACCTTAACATGCCTTAACCTCCCCAGTGGCACGAAAAGCCCATTCCAGGTAACAGGCTTTATTCAAGGACACAGCAAATATGCACAAGAGTGGAGGAACTGAAAGAAACGGAAGGCAAAATGAATGTGAGTCCTTCGAGGAGGACTTCAGTTACCACTAAGCAGACTGAGGTTCATGAAGGAATCAAGGATGAATAGTCACTAAAACTTCCCTGAGATCTAGTGTGACTCAGAGTGGTCAGAGAGCTCACCGAGCATCTCATCTAGATGACAATGTTTAAAGAATCACAACCCAAACCTTCCAGCAAGTGTCACAAGAAAACAATACTCTGATCTTTCTTCTGTTATTCCAGTACTTTTGCTGAGATGAAACAAATATAATGCAACAGCTATTACTATGATGACATTTAAAGATAGCATAATAAAAACCTCTTACTAAACATATTCTCCAAAATACATCAGCGAGTATAAATTCCATTTAGAACAGTTATACAGCATGGCAGAGTTATTTATGAGCCATGCCTTTGGGAGAAAATAACATAAAACTGCTATTTTGGGAGGAAAAATAAAAGATGACTACTGTTACAGACAGCTGGAAGGTATGTAGACTGCCAAGTATTATAGGTCAGATCTTGAGCAGATAGAAATGGGCAGTGCTGCAAAGAAATAAATGGTGTAATCCGTTTTTCACTTTAGGGTCTCATTCCACATTCCTTCTGGTAAAAAGCAGAAGCAGATTAATATCTCAATGGAGTCAAAACTGGTTTGAGATAAGAATCAGCCTCTATACATTGCTTAGCTCTATCACACAACATTAAACTTCCCTCACAGCCACATATTAGTGTTCCATGTCTGTATTTAATCAAAGGCTTCCTAGAGCTATCAGAGATGTCCATTCTGGTTTGCATCCTTGCCTGCACCGCATTCCCCTCTCATCCTGCCCAGGCATAATACTTTTTTAACTTCACAGCAACAATTTGATCCGTCTCAAAAGGTACTGGTCAATGAATGATGCTGCTAATGAATAATAGCAGCGAAAGCAGTTCAGGCAGGAAGAGTGAAGCCACATGAATCTTAGCAATTGCACTTTCCCGGCACAAGGAAAACCCCCTGTAAACATTCCTGCAAAGATGCCACCTCTGACTTCCCCTAGACACTGACAACTAAACCCGGGGAACAGCACTGTACACCTAGCCTGGTTTTAGCTCCTGGACTTGGCTTCTGCTGCTACCAGGGCAGGAGGTTGGGCTGGCTGTGAGGAGCTGGTAGACAAGCTCTCATGTTAAAATATTTAGGCTGTGTCCATGGGGGAATATTTTCTGTATAATCGGCTGTGTGGATTTGTACCAATATCATTACATTACTAAAAGCTGTGGTGTGACAGAGCAGCGCAGCTCTCCCCTCTCCCTCACTGACCAGGTGCTCTGAGGGAATCCTGATGCCTCTCCTAACAGTCTGTTCTGACCTTGCCCATCAGCAAGGATCACCCAGGATCACAAGCCCAAACTGAGCCTGAGCTGAGCTTAGCTCTATCAGCTCAGAGGCCGTGCCATCCAGACTTGACATACTCATCAAATTGCATCCATCTTTAGGGGCATACCAAAAGTGAGAAAAACTAAATGAACAAACTTCAGCATCTACTGGAGGCAAAGAAAGAAAATTTAAATATAAAGCACAAATAGAGCAAATATGTCCCCTAGTCTCCTTCCTGATTAAACAACCTCTTTTTAAGGGACCCAAGACCTATACCATGACCTCCCAGTGAAGGTAATTTCTGTTAAAATGGGTAACTGATCAAGTTCGACGTGCATCATGCAAGAGTATGCAGGGACTTCCATGTGTGGTGACTGCTGGAGAAAGCTGATGAGGATGCTGAAAGGAGCAAGTTCCCCATTTCCCGGGGGCAGCAACTCATTCCAAGGGGTACAGCTGGCCCCATGAAGTCCTGCAGGCCTGGTATCTGCATAGGGCAGAGGCTCTCCTTGCTTGGAGATAGCGAGTTCCACTTACTGAAGGAAAACTCTTTTTATTATATCTTTTGTTGCTTAGAGACTGGTTTTTTTTGTTTGATTGATTTTGGTTTGGTTTTTTTTTTGTGTGTGTGTGTGTGGTTCTTTTTTGTTTTGGTTTTTTTTTATGAGCTAAAAAGCCATGCTCTTCCTTTATGAGGAGCTGTTAGACTTAAGGCATTAATTATTCAAAGCCTGGGACAAGGACAAACCCCTCAAGTGATCAGGAGACTGTGAAGTTAGGGTCATAGCCATGTCTGTTTCATTTTTTTCTTCAGGTTAAGGACAATTCCCTTCTACCCTCCTTAGACAACAATAAAAACACTTTGGAAAAGGCTAGCATCCATTCACACTAGCACTGGGCTTTCAGTAAGCCTGGTAATTCTCTGATAACAACTGCCCTTGAAATGGCACCTCACTGGACAGTCATCAAGAGAAAAAGCAGGGAAACTGTAGTGGAGGTCCCAGGTATCTGAGTGGGTTACCTCTGGTGCTGGTCTTGAGCAAAGCGTTCCATGTGTTTTGTAAATAGGTTTTGCATGGCATTACTGTGCCAGAAAAGGGGGGATAAGTAAGGCAGGCCCATTTTGGAGAAGAAGAAGATGCTCACTTCCCTGCTAGATCTGGAGTAAGGCTCAAATCCTGGTTAGTACTGGCTGTCATGCTTTGTACCAGGCCAGCAAGGCACATGTCCAGTGGCTCTGGGCACAGACGATATTGCCCTGGCACATCCTGTAACCTCAGGAGTCCCTGAGTTTCCCAGGGATATTTTGGGATGATGCAGAACAAAAAGTTCAACCTTTCCTCTCTTAAGACATGAATAAAGCAGACTAAGCCTGCCTAACTCTGTTTTTCCTGTGATGTTCTACGATAGAAGGCATCCAGAAATTCACTGCAAATACTGACTGCTCTCCTCTTACAGCCCAAAAGGCAATCCAGCCTTTCACATCCATGTACAGGTATAATAAGCCACACAGAAAACAACAGTGCCTACATGATACCAGATTGTGCTTACCATAGTGAGCAAAAAGCCAATCTTCAGGTTTTTTGCATCCTGCATATCCTCAGTATGTTTTTGCATGAGTGAAATGACTACATTATAGGTTTTGGGGTCATAATCTGGCACTTTGAAAAAGTACTGAGGGTTGCCTGAAGCTGCACCTGCTGAGAAAGTGTTAATAGATTAATATCAGCAACATAAATGTACCAGTAGCAGCCTATTGTGCCAGATCTTGCTTACACAGACGCAGAGGAAAGGGCAGTTAGTGCTCCAAGATCCTTTCAATACAACAAAGCAATGTAGTCTCCCGACATTACCAGTAGGAGTTGAGGCATCTGGAGTTAAACTAATTGCACATTAATCACTCTGGAAATCTCTGGCAAAGTCATAAAAGTCATGCAGATTTCTCACCCCTCCTACATCTGCTTTACCTGTATTGCACACTTTCCCTGAGGCAGAAAAGCTGTGAACCTTTCATCAGTTGCCTGACCCAGTGGCTGAGATGAAAAGGACTGTGGCTTGGAGATCACAAACACAAGAGAAAGACAAAATGATCCAAAACTCTCTCTCCTTCTTTCCTTTTAGTGTTTGTGATGGACAAGACAGAGTGGCCAGTGTCACAAGACCAGTGGGAAAAAGCTTCTTCTTGGCCAAGGTTTTGGCCTAATAAGGAAACAGTAAAATGCCCAGTCTGGGGAAAAAAGGACAAAGATGGCAGCATCTGCTTAAACCAGTCTAGACTTTAAGCCATGTAGCTGTGTTGAGTGGCTTCAAAGGTGCAATTTAGGTGATCGAGGTTATGAGGAGGGGGCTGAAACCTTTAAGCTGAAACCTCTTTGCTGCTAAATCAGGGATCAGTGCTGCAGAAGAAGCAGCTCATTCACTAATCACATGCTACCATCCAAGATTAAAAACACAGAGCCCAAATAGTGATGGAGCTGTCAAAAAATAAGAAAGATTTTAAAAACACTACTAATAATTGGAGCTTGCAATGCCAGACGAGTCCTTGCACAGCCAGCAAAACTAACAATCTGTTCAAAGGCCTTTCTACCTTCCAAAATAGAGCTTTGTAGCACAATTATTTAATTTCATTTCATAGCCATTTAATTTCAGAGTATTTCTTGCTCTGTAAAATCAGCTACAGATTTGCCAGATGAGACTTTCTGATGAGGTTCCCAGTAACACTTACTGCAACTGGTTGAAACGAGATAGACAAGCATATTTTGATTTATACAGTTCAGGGTTTCTAACTCCCAGGTCTCCTGTTTTAACTTAGCAGCCAGTGCTGCTGCTTTCTTTCTGCTTCTTCATCTGGTAGGTGCTCTAAAGGGAAAGGGCAGGCATTAACAACTGGCAATTGGTATGTCTGCAGTTCGGGGCTCAGAGGAAACGTTTTACTGTAACCATTAGTGGGGAGGAGGAGGGGACTGAGTGACTGCAGTGAACGTTCCTTACCTGGGGAATAGTTGCTCCTGCCTGCGGCAAGGGCTGGACGCCACAGGTTGATGTGCCTGTCCACAGACCACTTTGTGCAGCGCTGATCTCCAAAGTCCAGAAACGTTGGGGTGCTGTTACATATATACAGCCAGGAAAAATGCTCCTGGAAGTTTTTACAGGACATCCTGGAGAGGAAGGAGAAAATCTCACCTTTCATTTTGAGACACTGGTCAGGTACTCACAGTCACTCTCCATGTCTTTGGCAGGGGATTACAGAGAGCAGTGCAGGCTGTGGCTGCGCTGGCTGATACCTTGCAGAAGAGGTCAGCTCTCAATGCATTTGGGCTGCCCTAACTGCACCTAAAGCCCTGGTGAAATTTATAGGGCATGTTCAGTAGTACCTACGTGGATCCCTGCTATCTCCAGCACATCTTTGCCCCTGCACCTTGCTTTGTCCATCCACAGTGTCCTGTTCTGCACTCATGCTTTGCTCAGACCAGCCTGCCATTCCTCTGCTTTCCTTTCTGAATAATAATAACAACTTTTCTACAAGATGGCTCACACATGGCTAAACAGGATCTAAGAGTTATCAGAAGTGATGAAAAAACACAAGCACCTGTAGACCAGCCAAGTGTACAAGTCCTTGACCTGCCCAGCCAGCAGTCCTCTTCGAGCACCAGCCATTCCAAAGTTCAAGCTAGGCATTTGATGGGAAAGGACAGTGGGACAAAATGACTACATCTCAGAAAGCTGGTCATTTTTACTTCTCTCATTTTTCTTCTATTTTCTCTCTTTTTTTTTTTTTTTTTAACCAGCTTATTGTGGTCAGCTACATTTCTCCAGGTCTCATTTCCTCTGAAACCATGGAGTCAGGACAACCTCCCATTTGCTGTTTACACACAGCTAACATGTGGTGACTTGAGCCATCATTAAGAGCAGAGAACTGCCTAAATGATTCTTTTTTTTTTTTTTTTCATAATGAATGCAAACAGAAAAACTGGTTGACAGAAGGGTCAGTTGGGAAATACCAGAATTCTCCATCATCCTTGTTTCTGAGGAGGGCTTCTCTGTATTGAGGTTCAACACGGTCCCATTGAGGAGAGCTGCAAACAGGAAAAAAAATCAACAAGCAGATGAGGCACGATTTTCTGTCTCTCAGGCCATTTTCAGTCTCTCAAACTGCACTTTGGGAACAGGACCATGCTCAATACCTTCATAGTCAAGGCCAGCAAACAGAGCTCTGAGCCTTTGCTGTGCCTGTCTGAGTTGCCCACCCTGGGATGGGGAATCCTGCCTCTCCCCTCCAAGCTCAAATCACCTGTCCCCATGGTGGAGAGGTTAGTGAGGTACCAAGGCACAGCACTCTGAAGTGCTGATACTGCATTAACATGTAGAGGGCACATGAGCCAGTCAAACATGTTGTTTCCAAGCAGCAAGTTTATAATTAAGTTATAATTGTACTATCTGCAGAGTTTAAGATAAATAAACAGAGCATGAATCAATAATTTATTGATTTATGCAGCTTACCTGTGAATGTACTCTACTGACATTTCAATTGCAGTTAGGATTATAGTTCACCCTTCCAAAAAAATGGGAGGATGCTGTGTGAGCAGATAGCTATTTTCCCAGCCTTAAACACGTCTGCACCACCCGCCAACCCATCCAGATGCAACACACCAGCCTGACTTTTCTCAGCAGAGAAGTTCTGAGCGATGCTAGCAACAGGGAGAGGAGGGATGTTATTAAATCACATAAGAGTGACACATGAATATCTCTCTAGTCAGGAAAACACTGATGGAATTACACTAGCAAAACTAACACCTATTTATTTATGAACCATTTTTGCAGTCCTCCTGTATATCATATGATAGGTGCAAGGTAGTGGTCCTTTACAATAAGCCTATACAAGAGTGATTCTCCTTATGAAATTAAAGCTTTAAGATCATACGTGTCACTCCAGGGCCCCTTCCACTCCCCATGGCCCCATGGGTTCCAGATCCTGATGATATGTTTCCAGCCATTCTTGTAGGGTATCTGTAAAGAGGAAAGAAAAAAATATACTCAGTCAGAGCTTTTAACAGTTGTTGTGATATTAAGTGAAGAGATGGGTAATAAAATGGATCTTCTTCTGTGTCTGGGAGATTTGATTTAATTGCTGGCCTCATTTAGCTGCAGCTAAAACTTAGTGCCTTTTGCTATACTGTGAAGGAAAGACATATGGGAGAGGACTGCGCCCATTTTGCTTTCCTGAGGATGATGAAGAGCTGACAGAGAGAAGCAGCACCATTCCTGCCACATCACATGATTTCAATGGCCCTGGGAAAGTCCAGTGCCAAATTCTGCACTTCTGATGCTGTGAGTCAGCAAAGGCAGAGACTCTGGGGAACAAGGTCACCAAACAGCCTGGAGTGAATTCCAACAGTCAGAACAGAGAGATTATGATAAACAGAATCTATGGCTCTATATCTACAGTCCTGTGGTTTCCACAGTTGGAGTTTCTGATGCTTTCCTCCTCTTGCTGTCACTGGTTTAAGCCAGAAGCAACTCACTTTCACCAGTGAAGCCAAAATAGTGGAAATGGAAAGAAGGAGCAAACGCTTTGTTTCTGGTTCTCCCTATGCACACAGGCAGTGTTGAAAGCTAATGTCACATCAGTCTCTTCTCAGGCAAAGATCAAGCCCCTAGCCAGCCTCAAACAATTTCCCCACAGAACACCTCCTTGGATGCCTGGGCAT
>NW_008610044.1:95426-100378 GCF_000691845.1 Merops nubicus
ACCATTTCTCCTCTCTGCCCACATCATGAGCATAAGGAGGCTGAAACATTCTGCTTCTCCCAATAGGATCTGGGATCCTTCCATCCCTGTCTTGGAGAGAGACATCTGGGGCCTTCTCTGGAGCCTGGCAACCCCCATCCTTCCTTTTTGGAGCCTCCTGGCTACAAACAAGTGTCCTCCAAGAAGAAGCACACTGACTATGATGATGGCACCAAGTATGCCATGGCATGAGAGGCTATGAAATAAGCCCAGCCTCATACAAGAGGATTTAAAGAGATGAGGAAAAGGAAAAAAAAATGGTTAGGGATAACAAGAGCACCTTTCCAAAGTACTTTAGGTTCTGAGATTAAAATGTGTTGTGGCTATCTTGCTTGATAGCATAGCCATTGTTTGGTTTCCTTCTTGGCCTTGCCCACTGTTAACTTTCCCTGTGTGCGCTGCAGCTTACTGGGATAAGCCATATTCTGTTTTCTGGCTGTAAAAAGTCATTTCTACTTCATTTCTTTTGATCTATGCGATACATTGGTATTGTTTTCAGATCAGTACTATCAATATCCACGCAGGAGAAGGTTTGCATGAGTAGAACAGCTTTAGAAGATGGGGAAACACTGTTCTTGAACCAGCAAGTCATTTACTTTTCACACAGTGGTTTTTGGCAGATTATGATTGAGCTGAACAAATGTAGATTTACATCATATGACAAATCTCACAATTTCAGCTAGTGCTTCTATTCCCGTTTGAAAACAGAACAGCACATTTTTTAAGAGTCAGCATGAAATGAAAATCTCCAGCAATGTTGTATTTGCTTTTGAAGTGTCCCAAAACAAATGTGAATTTAAGCTGCATTTTTCCATTAGAAAAAATTACAGGATTCACATATCCTGCCTCTTCCCATTGTGCCAGAATCCTTCCATCTCCCAAAATTCAAACTATGTGCTTTCAACAGTCCCTCCTAAGCATGAAGCTAATTAAAATTACTCTGGAATAGGAGTATGCCTGCCCTGTAGTGGATCACTAGTAGGAGACCATCAGACAGGAACAAGTCCTTGATCCTACCTTCACAGCTCCTGTGACAGTGTAGGCATGACCTTGTACAATCCCGTTCTTCAGCTCTATGTTCCTCTTCATCTGCAGAAGGGAGAAAGCACAGCTTTTAGCTCTCTGCCACACTGCAAAGGTATGGGCAAAGGCATGGCCATCAGCTCCCAGAAATGTCATTTGGCATGGCAGAAAAAAAGACTTTGTTTTGATTACAGCAGTATCACAGATACACTTGGCTGCAGAAGAACGTGACTGTTGTTCCCACCGCAGCCACAAGCAGGCCAGTAAATTTAACAAAATTACAGGTCTCCATGGATTGGTAAGTTCTTCAGTGGTCCAGAGCTGCTACAACTGCAGGATGACCTGGACTGGGCCACTGGCAGAATTTCCCTGCCACTCAGAGTTTAGTGGAAGTCACCTGTCTGAGGGGCTAGTCCTTGGCTTGTTGGGAACCAGGCACTCCAGGAGCAATATCATACACTTTGAAGTCTTCCCTTACCTGCCTTAGCAACCTTTTATTAAGGTACTTGCTAACCATCACAGAGCCTTCTACAACTTCCCAGCATCAAAACCAGTAGCCTGCAAACCACAATGTGACAACAGCATCCCCTCACGGGAGAGGGGTGCATTTTGGCCTTGCTAGAATTAATCACAAAGGTATGAGGCCAAAATCAGCCCTGCTGCAAAGGGAACCCACTCTATCACCAGGAGAAATGCCACAAACCCCGCTCTGACAGATCAATCTATCTACATTTATGCAAAAGTCTTTACATTCCTGTCCTAGTTTCAGCCGGGCTAGAGCTGATTTTTTTTTTTGGTAGCTAGAATAATGCTGGTTTGGGATTCAGTGTGGGAGTGGGTATGATCGAGCAGCTGTGTGGGGTTTGGCTGCCAGCCGGGTTCAAACCATGGCAATTCCTTACTGCACAACCTTATCTACTTTCTGCTGCCAAGATCTCTCCAGGCATCCATAAACTCCAGCTATTGCATTATGTAAGTGATCATGGACTTCCTTTTTACTTAAAAGAGCAACTTTTATGCACACATGGTAAACCAAGGAAGGCATGCTGCTGGCCCTGGGACTCACCTGACCTGAGGTGCTACACCCCATCAGACATCGAGACTTGTCAGCTGCTTTCAGTATTTCCTCCAGATCAGGAGGGGGATCCTTCAATGAAAGCTGTGCTTGGACACCACCTGTGAGGTCTACTAATGCATCAGAAAGGTAGCCTCCATGCAAGTTCTGGTAGGAGCCCCGCAACCTAAAAATAAAAACCAAAACACCACCACCCCCACACACCCCAGGTTAATTAATCCTTACAGTGTGTTTTAATAAACAGCATACTGGCTGTACAGCTAAGTGGTGGCTTCCAAAATGGACCTGTGGATCGAGGCGGTGAGCATGGAGGGAGCCTGGAGTGCATAGACACTGGGGCCAGGTAATGAAAAGAAATGCAGCTGAAATACATGCCCAGACACAGCGCATGCCCTGTGAAATGAATGAGGCAAAGAGGGACTTTTTCCTATGTATTCACTCACATCTGAGGCAGCAGCCTAGAGTCATTTACAGACAATGGAAAATAAGAAGTTGCATCTCATGCCAACACAGGCGTTTTAACATGAGCTGCCTCTCAATTTGAAGTATCCAGTTTCTTTCTGAACAGGAAGAGAGCCAAGGTTGCCTAGTTCAAATGGATGTTCAAACAGCCAAACTGTGACTTTCCACATCGTATTTTGTCATGACTCTTCACAAAAATGGCCAATATCCCTTTGGCGAATGAGAAATAGGAAGAGGAGAGAGGTGAAGCCATTTGCCCATGCTCCCAAAACAAGACAGAAATAAGTTTTCAGCACTATTCTGCATTCACTCTGCTAGAGTGCAATAATAGGGTAATAATTTAATATCACTAACACAGTCCTTGTTTTTTGTATCTTGTGCTTTTTATTGAGACAGCAAATAAGCTGGAACATGCTGTACTTACAGCAGGTAGAGCATGCTGTTAAACCCCACCATACATACTGTATTTAATGAAGGTAATCAAATGAAGTTTGTGGCTAATTGTATTTTGAAGGGTTGTCCTTGTCCTACACTGATGAAAAGAATTTGTCATGGGCACTGGGGAAAAATTTCTCAAATGGGAATCTCATAAACAGCATCGCTTGCAACTCTAATTTAATAGAGGTTTGGTTTGCTTTGTAATTAAAATCTTATGCAGCAAATTGATACTGAATCCTGAATCAACTTTTCTGAGATATCTCAGGGCAAAATGCATTCTATTCCTGAGTTGCTCAGATGCTGCTTTAACATTTTCTTATTCCTGACTGAATCTGCCAAAATAATTAGCTCTATTCTTCAGCTTCTCTTTACTGCATTGCAAATGTTACACCAGCTTAACGTAGGGCATGTGTATCAAGTTGCAGCCCTTCATACTAACCCTAGCAGAGGAATTTTTCTTCAGCATATTTAATGAAAGGCAATGTTACAGATGCTGAGGGACCACACTGTTATTCCTTCACTCCTCAGAGGATTTTAAAAAAATTATCATCTCTTTATTTGTCATTCTTAACCCTGCAGTACTCTGGGGACCTCAGCCAAGAGTCAGAGCTCTCTGTGTGAAGTGAGAGCTGACCAGAGACTCACGGGAGTACGTGTTGTGTCTGTGCATGGTCTTCAGTCATGCTTCCTCTCAGTGCCTGCTCCAAATATCTGCATGATCTCTAATTAAGCAACTGCAAACAGAGGTAATCCCTGCTTAGAGTCTGCAGTTTTAAACAGAGGAAAATAAGGAAAGGAAAACAGAGGCAAAGTTTGCTTAAAGTAAGGAGGAGACGCCCAGCCCCTTTTGTGTCACCAGCCATTGCCCTGTTTGTTTTCCCTCTCAGACATTAACATCCCAAGGATGGACTGGGTACATTTAGGTCTTCAGCCCAAGATCAACATCTCTAGGTTACGTTGACCCTGTGTTTGTATGCAGCCACCGTTCCTTGCATAAGTACAGCATAACATAGACAGCTGTTAGCCTGAGCTCATCCCTGTGTGCTTTGCATGAAGCAGTGAGTGAAACCACTCGTAGAAAGCATTCAGCTATTCAGGAAGAGTAGAGCAGATATATTTACTTGGCATAAGCTTTTTCCAGCAAGGATGGCCAGAATTCATTTGACGTTCGAGGCTGTACAGACAGGTATCTTCCATTTAAGAATGGCAGCCGGTCATCTATCACTACATCCACCCAGTCTCCACATTGCCAGAACTGGAAATAAAACAAAGTTAAAGCAGAACCAACACACAAAACAAAAAATAAAATAAAAAAAATAAAGGGGGAATGAAAAAAAAAGAGCCTTTTTTAAGAGCTAATATTCATGCCAAGCAACAGCCACCTGAAATAGCACAGGAATTAATCTAAAGTATGGATATGTGCACGTTCTCTCCTGAACTGCTTTAGGCTAATGGTCAACATTGCTAAACAAGCTAGCAAGTGGCTGAATTTCTCAGTGGCAGGGGAAGTCGTCTGGGAATATAAATAGTCCTGCATTCACTGGAAGGAAAGATTCAACATGGGAAATATGCTAATATTCTTGGGCAACAGAAAGCGTTCAAGATGATAAAGAACAATCATGCAGATGGTTCAGTGAGCCTCACTCCTCAGCTGCACTTGGATTTCCCCCTGCAGCACAGCTCTTGGCCAGAGAGCTTCAATCAAGATCCAGTCTCTAAAATTTCTTTCCTCTGTGTTTCAATTAAGGCTCTGATACGCTGTCATGGACAGGGACAGCATAATGACTAAAGACTGTTTTGAGGTGTTATCCATCTCCTTGATAGATGAGGAGGATACAGGCAGTCTCTCCAGCATGTGGACAGAGCAGGTGTTTCTCCAGTTGATGAAACCTTTCAAGGGAGAAGATAGGGAAAG
>NW_008610044.1:100409-119544 GCF_000691845.1 Merops nubicus
TGAACAAAAGGAGCCATTTCCAGAGTCATTAGCAGATTAATGTAGCTTAGCATGATTCGCAATCATAAGAGGCCAAGCTCTTATTTGCAGTAATGCTAAGGACTCCAGTGGAAGTATGCCAGCAATAGATTTAGTCTAGCATGATTTTATTTCAACAGCTTTGGTCAATGAAAAGCCTCAAAATGAGCTGCTCTGTTAGAAAAGCTCAAGACCAGATCTGCCCAGCAGCAAAGCAGCTTAGTCTGCTAAGCTCAAAGCAGGTTTGACCCTACTTACGTTCTGCTTCACCCCAGCCTCTCACTTCCTTACGTTAGTGGCAGCTGGGTTGGACTCCCTGAACTTGAGCTCAGGGAGTGTTTTGAGGCTTCTTCTTGATTTTGGCAGAACGAGATTTGAAGAAAAGCCTGCACTGGCTGTCCCCTGTCCAAAGGAGAGGCAGGCAAAAGGACAGTCCAAAAGGATTTGTTCTTTCAGTCACCTAAGTGACTTCTGTCACCAGTCAGCACCTGGCAGCAGGTCTGTATGGAGTAAAGGCGTGACATCCAGCCACACCTTGCCATGGTGCTTTATGTGCAAACACAACAGGTAAACAAGGAAAGCAATGTGGAACTAGCTGTGGAGTTTTATGCAGTCCAAGCCCAGAGTGACATTTTTCCAAAAGTCAAGTTTCTTGGTCATCTTTGGTAGGGAGCTCAGGCTTGGAGGCTTTCCGAATGCAACGCTTTACTTTTCTTCAGCTGGATAAAGAAAGCTGCTTTGTCCTGACTCTCGCAGACATTCAGATCATAGTCTTATCTGAGCTCACAGGGATAACAAAAGCCACAATGGGAACAAGAAACCTCATGGAAAGTCGTAGGACACCTAGGGAGTGGTGGAGTGGTATAGGACAAACCATTCTCCTCTATATGCTTTCAGACAGGGACAATGTCTTCACTTTTTGGCTTGAGAATCTAGCTTCCTGAAATATTTTATACTCTGAAGATTTAAAGTACTGCAGCTGGGAATGTGCCAGTAAATGAAATAAAGAATACTTATTTAGGCAGGCTGCAAAGAGGGAATTACTTAGCTTCTTCATCTGTGGTGACCCTTTTAAATCAGGACTTTATTTTCATGGGCTTAGAAGAGGAGGGGGAAAAAAAAAAAAAGGGCCGTTGCAAGATGACAACTACATACCTGGGGTGCTACTGGTCAGAGGGGTAATACTGTGTGGTCAGTTTGCCTCTTTTATTTCCTCCCTTGGCATGGATCTTAGAAAAATCCAGTTATGGAACTGAGCAAGGTGAAATTCCATGCCTTTCAACCACTTTCTTTTCCATGGTGTTAGAAGACACCTTTTGAATATGGCCTGAAACTGAGGTTGTGACCACTTATGGCCACTGAAGATTTCATCAGTTTCCTCCTGAGAGCAGGGGCATTAACACTCAGGGCAGAGCCCCCCTGTTTGGAGTTGATGCATTGTGTCATAACCTCCTGCAGACCCCACAGAATATTTCTGTTTTTTTCCCAGGCTGAGCTGCTGCTGCCCACTGTCAGAACGTGTGGCACAAGGTACCTCACAGGCACCAGAGTTCCTGTGGCAGAGAAAGTGATTCCTATACAAACATGGGACTAGCTTAATTGCTGGCATAACTGTAACTTAATTCCTGGCCACTGTAAATATTCCCTAGATAAAAATGTCACTCATCTTAAACTACAGCTAATGAAGTGCTTAACACCCTTAACTCCTGAACAGCCGGTGTTGTGTAGGAAGACTGGAGGAGCTCTTTGTATTCCTGAGAGGCAACATGCTTCAGACCCAAAGAGGTGAAAAAAAAGTTATAAGCTAAAATTTTTATATTAGCATACGATATGCCTTGTTTGTGATTCTTCACTGAACTGAGGACTGGTGGCTTAGCCTGTGGATGGCAGTAAAATATCTTTGATGAAATAATTGAAAGGCATTGCCAAGAAGCATTTCCATTCAGAGTAGCTTTCTCAGGGCTTTATCGCTCAAGGAAAACCAGAAACAGTTGCATTGATTTGCAGATGAGATGACAGGGAAAACATTTTCAAATACTGTAAGGTGTTTGTACTGCTTAAGATTTAAGGATTGCTCCTAACTAATCTTTTCAAATCTCTCATGAAAGACAATGTAGCTTGCATCCTTTTAATGTGTTCTAAGCTGACTGGTATCCCTTCAGATGGTTTATCTCATGCAGTGCACCTCTGCATGCTGGAAATGGGCCAAGACAGAAACATCTGGTGTTCTGAAAAGCAAAGGAACAAAGCAAAATTTAGACTGCCTGCAAAATAATCCTCCTAGTGCTGCTCCATGAGAGCTCCAGAAGGTCAAAGGAGTCTCACTGCCAGAGCTCTTTGCTTGGTACTGAATTGTGTATAAGAAAACTCACTTGGGAAAAAAAAGGGGGGATGATGAATAGCTGAGTACATACCGATTCTCTCTACATCCATTTTAGCTTCTGGGGCTTAATGGTACTCCAAGTGCTTCTAATCCCACCAGATATTTGGTCCACTCAGACAAAAAGCAAGCAAGGCTTGACTGTTACAATCCCAGGCACCCTCGTGAGAAATTCAAAGAATTTCAAGAATTTGTAGAAAGTGAGATTTACTAAAAAGTCTTTCTCCTCTCCTCCAAAACAAATCTCCTTTCAAAGTATCAAGCCTGTTCCTCTGATCTGTCTCCAAGGATTTGTAATTTCAAGCTCAAAGGGAAAGGTGAAGTGTTTGGGGAAACAGAAAACGAGTCCCAATGGATAAAGAACATGGGTGTATTGATAGCCATAGCAAACTGTCCAAACCAAAACAGGCACCAAAATGCCATCTAAAATATATACATGTACACAAATCTATCTGAACATCTGGTATCTGTACCTCTGGAGTCATAAGTTTCAGAAAATGGCTTCAAATTCCCTGAAGTGTATTTGCACCTCCTGGAATACAAGGAATCATTAGAAAATCTGACATTTTCTGAAAAATTCTGGACGGGGAGTCAGCACTGAAGAACCAAAACATTCAAGGATGTCAAGATCTCAGACTGCATTATGGACTCATATAATCCAGCCAGCCAAGCCTGAGCAGCATCAACATAGCAGAGAATACATACCCTAAAATGAAAAATCCCAGCATAGTTGTCCTGGAATCCTTGGTCCTTTGGTAAAACATTTTCCAAAAATTGCTTCTGCAGTGTCAGGGAGCCCAGGGCAGCCAGCATCCAGCAGTCACCTCAAGGGAGGAAAGAATCCAGTGCATTCAGTCAGTTATTCACTGTTGTGGACCATAGCTAACTCTTTAGGAGAGTGGACTTCAACATCTAAGACATCTAAGAACAAGCTTGTTAAAAGAAACCAACATTTTTCTGTCTCTCTTTCCTCCCCAGCACCTCTGAACCACTACCCAGTAATAACCAGAATTGTCCTTTGGTGCCACCCAGCCATCCTTTTCTACTTTCATGCTCCTATATTTTGTGGTCTTGTTGAGACTTGCAGTCTAGAACAGTTTCTAGAAAGTCTTCAGACCTCTCAGTGGAGTGAGAAATTGGAGGACTTTTCTTTTTATATGGGAGAAGAGGTGCTCCCAGAGGCAAACATGGTTATGGGCCAGGAGAAGAAGATGGAAGTGGTACAGGGTACAGACACATGTCTGGGTTAGTATCAGGGAAGATGGACAGAAATAACCACAGGAAAGCAAACACTGCAAGTCAGATGAAGACATTAGGTTGAAAACAAAATTCAGTCCTACACATGTTGGAGCTGTGGCTACTTACCCCAGAAATGTAAGACCCTTGTACTTGAAGCATTTTCCTGCTCTGTTGCACCTTCCTTTCTATGCCTGTCCTTACGCAGAGGGCAGGTGCCATATAGAAGTAACAGGGATTAGAGCTGCAGCATTTAGGAACGCTATTAAATATCTGCAATACATTGTCTGTGGACTTGTGTGAGTCTAGATTGACCTGCACTAGTTGTTTACTGCAGCTACCATGGTCCATGTCTTCCCACTGAGCACTAAGAACACAGCAAAACAATCTTGCTTTGTGCCTCTCTTTTCCAAAACAGGAATATGACTGTACCTATTTCTCCTTGCATGATATCAAATCTGCTAACTCCATCCACAACAAAATGAGGATTTCTCTGAAGTTCCTAGAGGAAAGAAAAATGCAAAGAGCAGTGTGAGCACCCAGCCTTTGCCAGCAGCATGTTTCTGCCCCTTGAAGACCCTTGCTTGCCTACCTTTTCCCCAGCTGAAAACTATTTCTCTTGAGCCTTGATGTTTTGTTATTTGCCACCAACAAAACCAGAGGAGATACTCAAGACTCCTCTTTAGTCTGCTCAGCTATTCCTAGTTATGGAGACTTGTGACTAGGTGCTCACTGAGATTTCATTTGGGTTTCCTTAATGCTACCAACACCTTTCAGAGAGAACTGTGAGGCATGCTGCAAAATCATGCAGTTTCCAGGGGGACAATAGGGCAGAGACACAGAATTTCCATGCAAAGTGGAACAGGGTCTGTACTTTTGCTCAGCACCAGGTTTGGGAATGCTTTACTCTCTGAGCCTTCTGTGTTTCCATGCAGGACTGATACAGATTAGCCTGGGCTGCTTTTCACCACTCTGGTGAGGAAGCTATAGGAAAGCTTTACTCTGGCTACAGAATCCCATAGGCCTGGCTGACTTATTTTTAATTCAGGGAGAATTTTCCTTGTGTTCCTTGAGAGTCTTGCTTGGGCAGTGAAGGGGGAAACACTTCAGAGCTTGGCTTTGCACACAGAAATGTCAACCATTCTCCCACCTTCATCTGCTATTGGTCTGGGATATCCAAGGGCTCAGGTAGGAATGGCCTGAGCATCCCCTGTGAGTAACCCCTGACAATTTCCAACCGAGGAAGGCTTTGTTTTGAAAGCGCAATCAGCCTTAAATAGGAGAGTCACCCACCACACATCTAAGAAAATGACGAGATAAAAGGGAGAAAAAACATCTGAGTAAAAAAAATAATACAGCAACTCGGTCTTAAGCAGGCCCTGGCATTTCTTCTCCCCAATTGATTTGACATGCTGCACAAAAATCAGACCAGTGCACAACAGAACTCGTGGCTCACACAGTTGAATGAGCTCAGCATCAGCAAATGCTGTCAGTTTTCTGAAAGGGCTTCATGGTGATCAAACCCCTCTAAGAAGTTTCCCTGGCAAGAGAAGATGCAACACAACATCCCTGCTACAGGCCAGTGGACAGATCATTCTCTCACAGCACTGCTGACTCCAGGGAAAGCAGCTTAGGTAGGCGTCTTCCTTGAGAGATGCTTTCATGCAGCCATCCACACCCATCCCAGGACTTCAGGGACTTGCACTAAGAGATTTACCCATAATATGGGAGCAGGCCTAAGAAGTGGCAGTCACCAACAGGAGCGGTTGGTCATCATACAGGGAAGCAGCAGAATTCAGCCTTCCTCCCTTCCCCTCTACATCTGTCCCACCTTTATTTTCTCCCTGCCTCTCTTTCCCTGTCAGCAGTTTGCCTCCCTCACCTGGGTCAATTCAAAACCTCCCACAAGCAGGACTCCTCCTTTCCTCCTTGCCGTGTGTGCTGCCATCAGAAATGGCAGGGCAGGTTCTAATGAGAGATTTGTGCTTCTCTGTGTAGCCACCTCTCTGCAGGCTTCGGAAAAAGAGGCAGCATGGGCGTGCCTGAAAAGGATGCACTGCACAGAGCATGGGCTCTTTGCAGAGTGTTGGGCACAAGCCAAGGAAGGGCAAGGGACAAGAAGAAGCTGAAGTAAAGGGAGGAGGGGCTAGTGGTGGGGAATTGCCAGACCAGATACTCAGAAGAGCTCTGGAAGAGCATGATCCCCAAAGTCAGTGGTGGAATGGCTGTCCCCTTGAAGGATACTGTGTGAAACTAAGTGCAGAGAGTTTCTGAAAGAGCTTAGAGAGGACATAATTGTGATGGGTGCAGTGCTTTGGAAATCTGTGCCTTTTCAACCAGAAGGAAAGGGAGGAAAGAAAGTCTCCAATTAGCTCCTCTTCCTTCAAAGGCAAGAATACATCAGTCATAAACCACCAGGAACTGTAAAACACAGCTAAGCACACACTTACTGCTACAAAAAAATGTGCAAGCCTCACTATTCTCCTGCCCAAATTTCATGACAAATAGAGAAACCACAGATTTAACTCTAAGTCTGTCCAGAAGCGGTGCCCTATTTCACTGGGAAATTATGATGAGGCTTTGTGGCATTTTCCCCAAGACTTTTCAGTTTTAGCTGCAGGGAAAAAAGAAGAGGGAGCTCAAGGAGGCACACAGTCTCTTCTCAGAGTATCTGTGAGTCCAGTAGTGAAGGCAACCATATGGGCTGCAAGTCAGGCGCTCTGCCTGAACTCTTCCCCTCAGGACAAAGCCATCATCATTTGCTTTCCCTGGCCCACTGAAGATGACATTTTGTGTTCAAAATAAATGAGAAGTTCAAGTCAGTTCATCCTCTAGAAAATGATCATAACACAGAAATACTGTTTATCCAAAGGGCAAGATGAAGAATTAATTTGAGGTGGAAGGACAGTTTCCTGTACACACATTTGTCTCTAAACTTTTTCTAATAATTGCTCAAAATTTTTAAGGAAAAACAAGTCCCCAGAAGAAGCCAGAGGTTAGTAGTGTAGATGTAAGCCCCATGCAGACACACAAAGGACACAGTCAGACATTTTTGTGGAAAATTAGAAGCCTGAGGTGGGATTTCATACATGGTGTAAGCCAGTCTGACTGTAGGGTGCTGCTCAGTATGATGATCTGACTGTGGCCACTTTCCCACAGGCTTCTCCATTGGCCCAGCATGACTCTGAGTGCAGGCAAAAGGCCATTGAGGGCTAAGAGGCAGGAGATGAATCTTTGCAGCTCTGCCTTCCAATCAGTTCACCTTAACCCTACAGTGAAATCACAGACTGTTCCGCCACAGCACCACACCTTTCCCTTCTGCACTTGTGTTGCTTCCCTCTGCTCCAGCCCCACCTTCCTGACACATCCTGCCATTGTGAGCCACTGTGTTCCCTGTTCAACACACACCAGTTAAGGAAAAAAAGAAAAAGGCTGTTAATGCCTGAAAGCCAAACTGTGTCCTGCACCATACAAGTGCTAATTCAGCATCACTTCTGTGCCTGTCGTAGTGCTGCTCTGGATTGAGAGGCAAACACACTGTTGCAGCTCCCTGGGATGAGGAAGTGTGCTGAAGAGGGGTCAGGCACAGGACTGTCATACATCCCATAACCACAGAAAAGCCCCCCAGAATAGCTAACACAGAAATGAGCCAGCTGGAGTAATAAGGAAGGACAGAACAAAGGATAAGCTGTGCTGGGTCACACCGAAAGTCTGCCTGTTGCAATTACTTTTCTCCAGCAGATAAGGGTGGGGGAGGGTAATAAAAAAACCTTTTGGTTTTACACCAAAAGCAAAAATTTTCTCACATCCTCTGACTCTTCATCAACTGGAGGCTAAAGGATTTCCCAGGCTGGAGACTTTATCCACAGTTCTGTGTTTATTAGACCTCAAGGGAATTGGACATCTGTTTCCTTGAATCTACCTTTTTTTTAAAAAAAAAAAAAAAAAAACTCGTATTCTGTTTTACTTTGACATTCTCTTAGATGGAAAAACCAGACAAACCTCAAGGGGCTTCCCTGCACCTCCAGAACTTAATTCCCTGCTTTACAGCAGAATAACTCAATTCCTAGTTGCTTGTGTTCAACACAAATACCTCAGTGGCTGAAAACCCCTGCTCTGCTCCAGCTCTCTCTCACGATGGAGCAATGAGGTACTCAGACCCTGCACAGATGGAGAACCCACAAATGTGAGAGCAAAGTCCTGTTGGAGGACAGACTGGTGCCCAACAGTCAACGGAAGCAGAAACCACCTCTAATTTTACCTGCAACCTGTTTGGTTTGTGTGGCTTGGGTGCTAAAAACCAGTGACAACTGCAAACAAAGGAAGTAAATACAAAGGAGGTGAACATGGGAGGTGGCCCTATCTACCCTCTGCCTTTGAGAGGCAGTTTCCTTAGAGATCTTGAAACCTCCCACTTGGACCACACAGCAGAAGCTTAAGTTTTCAAAGTGGCACGGTATCACCAGCTATTCCCCTGTGGCCACACCAGCCACATAATCCTGCTAGCTGACTCTCCAGTCTGAGAAACAGGGAAGCAGGTGAGTCAGCAGAACATCACAGAAGCACTGCTTTCCCCTCAACTCAGGTTTCATGCATTCCCCCCAACAACCAGCCCTTTTCAAAAGCAACAGCTCAGAGATACTATGCAAATAAACCCTCCTCATCTAAAGCCTGTGCAGAAAGACAAATGTAATAAATGGTGACGCACTGCAGCTTCTTCAGCCCAAAGATGTGAACTCTGAAGTTGAGGTCAGGTGCAATCAGCTGAGTAGGCAAGGACTGAGACAATGGCAGCCTGGAAACACTGCTCCCATTCAATTACACTGATTGCACACGTACACTCAAAAAAAAAAAAAAGGTGAATTGATTTTGATTTTCATCAAGGAGAAATACTGAACAGCATCCAAGGGCCTTGTGGCCCCTGGAAAATACTGAAGCTGTGAGCTCCACCACAAACAGCTGGCAAGCAGCTTTGGCTCATGCCAGAAAATGGCCCCAAGGTAACAGACCTGCAAGTCGTGTGGAACAGCACTATCCCTCATCACCACACATTTCCCCTAACTTGCTTTATTAAAGCAGCTCCTGTGACAATCCACATTTCTTCCTGACAGAGGAAGGGAGGAAAAAATGTAAGCAAGCCCTTTTGCAAAATTACTAAATCAAAAGATGAATCACTTTTCCCAGCAAACAAGCACTGGCTCAAAGCGTATCATTTTCCCAATGCTTTTTAGATGCTAAGTGCAGTAGCACGGTTGTCTTAGTCTCTGCTAAAGGAACAAGGTATACCCCTAAGGTGTAGCCTTTGCTCAAGCTCACACTAAAGCAGCCTCTTTTCTGTAGCTTCCATCCAAGGACTTCTTTTAGACCCTACTCTTCCCATCCCCTGAGACCAGACACAGGAATCAAATACCCAGGGAGTCCATGCCCTGATGCTATGAACAGACTGTGATGATGCAGAGGAAAATCACATCAGCTACTTCAGACAGTCCTTTCCCCATGCACCCTCCTACAAGGCACCTCAGAGGCACTCAGGGATTTCTCTCATGCTGACCCTCAAACCTCCATTGGCCATCTTGCAGCTTTTCCCTCTCTGTGGCTGTCTCACACACATCACAGCCTGTGTTAAACAGGGTCAGACCCTCCTACACCAGCCCTTGCTCAGCAATCTCTCACTCCATAAAGGAGCTAGAGGTTCCCCAAGAGGCAACGGGTGAGCAGTGCAGGAGCAGCAGACTGGGGCCTTTAACACCCTTCTTTGGTAGCTTCACCCTCTGCCCCTTTTATCCTTTTTTTAAAGCATAAACACCACAGATCAGAGACTATCCTTAATGTTTATAATGGGCACCATACGGAGTACAACAGTGGGCAATCCCTGTGCAGGACCAAGGCACTGCTCCATACGTTGTAATCTCTCTCCTCTCACACACACCACGTTTGCAAATATAACCAATGTTAGCAAAAGTAAAGCATTCTGCATTCAGCACCACCACAATTCACATCATTCGCATCATCCTAACTTAGTTTCCTTTTGCATCTGTATAGTATTATGCGTTATGATCAGAACAGACTGAAATCTTTAGCTTAAACATTAATTGATTAAAAACGCATATTCAGGAACAGCAAATCATTTTGTGACTTCCTCTGTTCCACTCAATTTGTTGTGTGAAGAAAAGCACCAAATGATGAAAAAAGTTTTTCTAAACATCTGATGTAACTCTTCAAGGAAAATTTCCCTTTGACTGATCATTGGAAAAGCCCAGCTACAGGAAATACTTTGTCCTGCCTCAAATAGAGCCTGCCTTCAATTTCTCAAAACTGTGGGTGAACCAAAAGACCAGTTAACTGTAGAGCTCCTGCTAGACAGGGAACATTCAGCCCCACCTCTACTAATGCTTGAAGTACCACATGCAAAATCTCTGTTACAAATTGCATATGTTTCAACAGACACAGACTGGGGGCCTGGGGAGCATTAACCATCTGATAGGAAACTGCAGTTACTGCAGAGTTAGGAAAAGTGACACTGCAAATGTTGTCTTGGTGCTTCTGCTCCATCTCCCCATTCAGGGACTCCCATACTAAATCAGCTCATTTCACAAGTCAAAATAAGTTGTTTTTGTCTGTCACCACTGACTAAATCAAACTGTTTTCTCTCAGCTTCACACATTACCCCCAGATATGAAGATTCCAAACTCTGAATGCAATTGGTAATTCTCTTGACAATGTACAAGGTAAAATAGAAGCAGCATGTTGCACAACTGCTCAGTTGGATCTGGAACAATGACAGCACTTATAATTGCTATCTACCACTTAAATAACCAGATACTATATGACTCAGAAAATGGAGGCTGAGGGATTAATAGGGCCAAAATACCAGTTCTGTCACAGAGATGTTTCCAGTCAATTTTTTTTTAATGTCAGAGGGAGCTAATGGTGGAGGCTGAGAAAAATACAGACATAGGTTAAATTGGCCATGCTCTGTCTTCAGGATGCAACTACGCTCCTCTGGGAGATGTATTCAGGTAGGAAACAGTCTCACTTGGGGAAATGACAGGTATCTCTTCCTCGAGTAGCTTAGGTAGCTTAAAAACATGGGCACTGAGCCACATGTATCCTTATAGTTAGCATTGCAATGACCTAAGAACAAAGAGTTTATGAACGCTTCTGCATATGTGAATAGTGCCCAGCTGAAAAACTTGAGGAATGGAGGACTCTGACTCCTGACACTGCAGCCTTCCCTCTTCCTCCCCAGGGACCAACTCTCAGAGGCAACTAGATGCAGCACTGGCCTTTCAGGACATGCAAAATGCAAATACAGTTTTATTCATCTCCTAAACTCTGGATAAAACATCTGCAGCTCTGTAAATGAAAAGCAACCACTGCTATTTAGTAACAACTTCTGCCCATGCTTTATTTTGCCAGGAGGCAGGGGCCACACTTTGGTGTCACCATGACACAGCATGGGTGTTGCGGTGATGTTTCAGAACTTGTGGTTGGGGTCCCCAGACAGTTGGCAGCATTGCCTTTTATCCTGCATCTTGTCTAGCCAGAATTGGCTGGGCAGGAAACAGATACAGGTGGAAATTTTGGTCAAATTGAGAAGATAAAATTAAAATGAAACATTCTTCAGTACTGACATCCAGAGCTTCTCATTCAGACAAGCTAGTTAAGTCAGCTTTTGTACCTTGAGTACGTCCCAAAAGAGCAGCTGGTGATGCTGCCTTAACCTCTATAAGGGAAGAAAAGGCTTTCCAGTGTTTGCATGGTGAAACCTGGGCCATGAGTGTACAGTTTCATTTTTTGGAGAAGAGCTCTGGTGAAGCCAACAAATTTTCACCCTGCTCTTTCCTGAAAATACCCTGGAAAATTGTTGGAAGCAATTGATTTCAGTCAATTTGGTGGGGTGATGCTGGGAACTGTGTAGTAATTGCTGAAAAACAAACAAACAAACAAACAAACAAACAACTACCTTTCATGCACCACCTTAATCTTCATGGATTCAGCAAAACAGAAAGATTCTCCAATACTGGTCTCACCTGACAAACTTCAAGCACCAGCAGCAGCAGGTTCTGCTTTTGGTAAGGTACGTCAAAGTACAAAGTAAGTCTTAGGATATTCAAGTAGAAAAGATGTTAATCCCACACTGCTGCCTCAAAATTAGTGCTATTTGGATTTCTAAGTCAGTTTGCATGCTTTTGAAATCCTATGCTTCTCTGCTGCTCCCAGATGGTAAAAATACCAGGGTGGTTAATACTTAACAGAACTGTTTCATAACATTTTATTCCAGTTTATTCATCTTTAAAAAGCCCCTGAGAGTCCTTTCTAATATCCATGTTTGTCTTTTGTGAGTCTAATGCTTAGTTATCATATCTTTGTCTTTCTCAGTCTGGAAATGGTGGCAACTAACTTCTTCGCATTTTTTTTAGTTACTCTCTACTATAACCCCTATTTCAAGACATATTATCCCCACTGGCTACAAAACTGTAAGCAAAGTGCTGGTGTGAAAAACACAACACCAGCTGCATTCTCACTGGACCTAGATTTGCAGAAAGGCTACCTGAGGAGAAGCCCAGATGTTCAGCCAGTGTTATGGAGCCGCTTCTGCAGAGAATGATCCCTTCCTAGCGGCTCCACAGAGGGCACCCAGATATCTGCACCCAGCACCTGCACATCTACCAATCCATGCTCTAAAGCACCAGCCCAGATTGGAAGCGCCTCTACCACCGTACACACAGTTTCTTTGACATTTTCAGGCCCTAATGCAGCAGTGAGCAGTGAGAAGTTCAATCCATTGGCTCCCATCCTCATCATGGCAACACTGTAGTTACAGCTCTGTTGGTGTCCAGGCTGAAGCTTCTGCTCTGTCTGATACTTCTCCACATCACATTCCTTTTACACAAGAGTTGGGGCTTCCCACCTTTCTGTTCAGGCACCCACACTTAGCAGCTATGCAAGGTCTCCAGGCTTAGCATGTTTCCCCTCTGTGAACCATGACTTTCAATATCCATGTTAGCAGCAGCCTCTGCCGAGGCCACTGCACCACCAAGCTCCAGCATACCCTCATTGCCCTACTTACAGCCATCAACCAAATAAATCTTTTCTAGTTTTCCTGTCTCTACAGTCTCACAGTTACTGTCTCTGCACCCTGGGGGGTGCCTGCAGGGAGATAATAGAATCATAGAATTGTTTGGGTTGGAAAAGAACTTTAGGTCCATCGAGCCCCACCATCAACCTAACTCTACCAAGTCCACTCCTAAACTATGTCCCTAAGTACCTCATCTACACATCTTTTAAATACCTCCAGGGATGGTGACTCCACCATCTCTCTGGGCAGCCTGTTCCAATGCTTGACAACCCTTTTGGTAAAGTTTTTCCTAACGTCCAACCTAAACCTCTGAGATGCACAGGTTTGTCCTAGCCCAGGGAAGCCAAAGGCACCAGGCACTGATGGTGTGCTCAGCAAAACCCGGTGAAAGGGCAGCACGTGGCTAGTCCAGTATCTGCACCAGCAGCAAATAATACACCACTCTGCTACACAGTGCAGTCTGACCACAGAAAGCTTCCCTAAAATAGGTCCTAGGATAAAAGAGCTGAGTATGTGATTCCACCTCCCAATTTAAACATCCATATGCCAGATGATGACAACTGCCTATTAAACTGCAACTGGGAATCAGCAGACAAACATACTTCATCTCATGCCCTTGTCCCAGTTACTTTAAAATAGGTATTGCTGAGTCAGTGGCTTGGTTTACAGAAATCAGAGATCTTTAATAGAATTTTACAGCTTTTCAGATTTGCACAAAGTCCTCTAGAAGCGGATGAAAGTGGGAACATTAGTTCTGGTCAGGTTCACAGGTGGAAACACACTTCCTACAAAAATGCACCCAATGAAATCCTTAATGTGACAGAGGTTATCTTCCCTCCACACGTCCCAAAGGAAGGATCCTTCCTTGCAGCGTTATGCTCCAGTGTCCCCCTGGGGGTCTACTTCCCTGCTTAGCACAGATGTCCTTCCCCAGGGTGAAGGGCTCCAGCCCGGGGCCATCAGCGCTCGCATTCAGCAGCAGAGCTACGAAAGACCCCAGCTGCCATGACTCACGGTTGGCCTCTTCCACTGTATTCGCCGCAGCTTATCCTCTGGGAGCAGGCTGAGACCGATGGAGCTGACGTGAGCGGGGAAGGTGGCATCCTCAAAAAGCAGTCCTTGGCTCAGACACAGGGCTCGCAGGTGGTTGAAGTCCTGGTTATTAAACTTTTTCAGGTTCTGGAGGCTTCCCATTGCCCCTGTTTGTTGGCTCTGCTCCAACGTCAGAGCAGAACTGGGGGCGAGCATTGTGCCCCTTTCCTGTGAAGGAGAGACATGGATTGCCATTAGTTTCTCAATCCAAAGTGGTGTCTTAGTAGTGTGTGGGAAAGCACCTTCCCCCCCACCCCAAGAGGACTGTAGAGCAGCAGTTTGCAAAGCTGAGGGCAGTCACAGTGACAAAATCCTTATTAGCTGGAAATGCCTGCAGAAAGACTAGTCGTCAAATCCCAACTGGTTTATCTTGAACCAGTGCTGTCACTGCTACAAATTCAATTCTGAGTCTTCCCTGAGGACAGGGAGTAAAGCTGTTAGTGAGCCGCTGTGTTAGCACTGAGGTACATCTGCAACAGAAGTGAGCGTAGGGAATGGAGCAGGAGCTGCAGACACAGGGGAGGAGTGAGCAGAGAGGCTGCTCAGAGGTACCAGGACTCTTCTGGCCACAGATCACATCTGTGTCCAGGGCATTTTTCAAATTATTTCTTTTCTGCAAGCAAGTGCTTGATGGTCACTCCATGTGAAATCTAAAGAAGACAGAGACTTGCCTTTCCTTGGGATCTGCTCCAAAGACCCCAGTCAGATAAGGGGGTGGCTTCCTACCAGCTTACACAGATGCTCCACCAGACTCCCTAAAGCTACAGCACCGAGATGAGTCCAACCTGAAACATTCAGACCTAGATCCCACCTGTACTACTTGTTCACATGAGTGTACACCAAGGTCTGGGTTATTTTGGACTCAGTAATTATTATGGAGGCCTGTGTTTACACAGATCTAAATTTTAGATTCATATTTAAACCAGGCAGTCATTGTGTGGCATCTCTAGCTATTCCACCTGGTTAACTTGTCTTGATTTACTTAGGAAAAGTGAGAACACTTCACACATGAAAGCCCAGACTGGACAGACCTGCAAATACATATGCTGGCACAGCTAGGGAAGGACACAGGAGATAAAAATCTCCCGTTTGTGGACTCTGTACCCTTTGCAGCCATCAAAGAGCACAGCAGGACTCTTGCCATCAAAGATCCTTTTGTTTCAAAGGGAGGTAGCATAACATCCATGGAGATGCTGGACTGTGGGGTGGGAGGCCTTTTGGGACAGCAGTGGGAGAAGGGAACAGAAAGGGAGAAAATTTGTATGTCTGGATGGCCAGTGGCACCACAGCTCTAAAATAACAATTTATTATAACCAGAGTAGGGTCTTTCAGATGTGCTTCCCAGAGCCACATGGATGTACAGAGAGAGAGACATGTGCACCACCTCCTGGGGATCTTCTCACTAAAAAGCTCTGTTGTGGTTTTCAGAGATTGGAGAAGTAGCAGGAAGGTTATGCAGGCTGCCTTGCCCCCTGGTTCCTCCAGAACCTTTTGTCATGGAAAATTATGTGTTGCTGGATAAAAATATAACTCAAGGTCCATGCTGGTTTTCACCCTTCGTTCACACTTGCCCTCACAAAAGCAAAATTAACTGTCCTGAGCCATAATTCCCTTTCCTTATGCAAAGAGAAGCCCCTTGGTGAAGCCCTGAATTAGCAGACTTTTAAGTGCAAGAAGGATCACCATGATCACCTCTTCTGGTTTCTTGCATGACAGGTGCTGCTGCACTTCATCCAGCGATTCCTGCCCCCAGCTTCTGCTTTCCATTTAAGATGTACCTTCTCACTAATTAGCACTGGAAAATCTACCACAAGCCCTGAGCAAGCCACTCCTACAGTCAATTAACTTCACTCTGCTAAATTCTAGCCTGAAGTCACTTAGTTTTGCTTTCAAGCCACCGGATGCCATGACTTTTTAAAATTTTTGTTTAATCATTATTTTTGAGTAGATGAAAGGGCTCTTTCCTATGAAACAAGTTTATCTGAAGAATCTATATCTTCTTGTTGGGGTACAAAGAGAGCACATGGCTCCAGTAAGAGCAAAGCTTCAGATTTTTATTGTGAATCACTCACACATGGAAAAACACAGGCCAGGCTCACTGAAGTTATGATAGAGCCCCCACCCTCACCTTACACACTTTTCACTCATTGTCATCACCTTTCTTGGTGCTCCAAGACACTTGGCCTCCTGGCATTGTAATAACAGCCTATAAATATAAGGAATTTGCATCTCATTGTTTTAATTAAAGACACCACAAAAAAAAATCAGATGGAATTCAGAAATCACCCTCAGCCAAAAAGCAGAGAGAACATTCCCCTTGGGCTTGCATTTTTTAATACAATGGAAATAAATCTCATGTAATGTACCATAACACGACAAGGGAATGGCTTCTTCTTAACAAATACTCATTTGAAACTGTGCCCAGGCCCCATGCATGCTAAGATCTATTTCTTGCAACAGTGTTCCAGCAAAACTGATTACTAATTCCAAAACTCAAATTAAAACTAACAGAGCTTGAAGGCTGGGTCTGACACGCGTTCCCTCTCTTCTGACAGAGAACAAGAGTTTTTAACATGTGTGTGTGTGTGTTTAATTATGTTGTTTAACATATCCGGAATGAATTAGCAACCAGACTGAAGAAAATAATACACTTAGCTACTTTTCTCTTGGAGGAATAACTTCATCAGCGTTGTGTCTGGGGGCACACATGCACAAATACATGAGCTCTATATCTGTCCATGCCACTGCACAGGCAGCCCGTGGGCTCATACACACCTGGCTAGCACTGCTCTGCTGGCCATTTCTGGTGGAACAGCATCCTGAGCCCTGGCCACAGGTTGACTCTCACGAGTGCATCACCAACAGCAAAGATCACAACAACTCTCCATTTTTGCTAGATCTTGGCAAATGGGAGAGGTGCCTGAGGACTGGAGGAAAGCCAATGTCACTCCAGTCTCCATAAAGAGCAAGAAGGAAGGTCTGGGAAACTACAGACCAGTCAGCCTCACCTCCACCCCTGGAAAAATGATGGAGTGGCTCATTCTGAAGGTCATCTCTGAGCACATGGAAGACAAGAAGGTTCTCAGGACTAGTCAGCATGGATCCAAGGGGAAAAATCATGCTTGACTAATCTGATAGCATTCTATGATGTGGTGACTGAATGGGTATAGGCAGGGAGACCAGTTGCTGTAGACTACCTTGACCTTAGCAAGGCGTTTGACACAGTCCCCCATAACATCCTCCTGAGCAAGCTCAGAAAATATGAGATAAAGGAAAAGGCAGTGAGGTGGGTCGAGAACGTGATGCACAATAGAGCACAACGGGTGGTGATCAGTGGTGCCAAGTCCAGATGGAGACCTGTAACTAGTGGAGTCCCCCAGGGGTCAGTGCTGGGTCCAGTCCTGTTCAACATCTTCATTAATATCCTGGATGATGCCATAGAGTATCTTCTCAGTAGGTTTGCTGTTGACCCAAAACTGGGAGGTTTGGCTGATGCACCTGAAGGCTGTGCAGCCATTCAGTGAGATTTGGACAGACTGGAGAGCTGGGCCAAGAGGAACCTAATGAGGTTCAACAAGAAGAAGTGCAGAGTCCTGCACCTGGGCAGGAGTAATAAAATGCACCAGTACAAGTTAGATGGTGATCTGCTAGAGAGCAGCTTCGTGGAGAGGGACCTTGGAGTCCCAGTGGACAACAAGTTTTCCATGGGACAGCAGTGTGCCCTTGTGGCCAGGAAGGCCAATGGGATCCTGAGGTGCATTAAGAAAAGTGTGTCCAGCAGAAGGGAGGTCCTGCTCCTCCTCTACTCTGCCCTGGAGTATTGTGTCCATTTCTGGGCTCCCCATTTCAAGAGGGACAGAGATCTACTCGAGAGAGAGTCCAGCGGAAGGCTACGAAGATGACTGGGGAACTGGAACGCCTGCCGTATGAGGAGAGGCTGAGAGACCTGGGGCTTTTTAGTCTGGAGAAGAGATGACTTAGGGAGCATCTAATTAATGTGTATAAATATAGGAGAGCTGTGTGTCCAGAAGAAAGGGGCAACCTGTTTTCACTTATGCCTTGCAATAGGACATGGGGCAATGGTTACAAGCTGGAGCACAGGAAGTTCCACCTCAACATGAGGAAGAACTTCTTTACTGTAAGGGTTCCAGAGCACTGGAACAGGCTCCCCAGGGAGGTTCTGGAGTCTCCTGCTTTGGAGACTTTTAAGACCTGTCTGGATGCATTCCTGTGTGACCTGCCCTAGACTAGATGGTCCTGCTCTGGCAGGGGGGGTGGACTCGACAATCTCCAGAGGTCCCTTCCAACCCCTAACATTCTGCGAACTTTTAAAGCTGAAAATTGCTTGCCTTGTTGGGGAGCTTTTTACTGTTACTGAACTCTGAGGCAGAAAGATTGTAAAGGGACAAAGTTGTAATGCAACCAGCCTCATAGGTGCTGCCCTTGGACTGTTCCCTGCCCCAGAAGGTGCAGAGAGAGGGAGAATTTCAAAAACAAGAGCTGGTTCAGATATATTATGCAACACTGGAGAAGAACAAGGCACTGACTCAACTAAGGAAAGAAATTATTTTTCATAAAGGGTTAAACATAGATTACATAGTCCTGGGATGTCCTCCAACATATTTGCTTATCTGAAATGGAGAAAGGAATCACACTAAACTTTGCATCTACTGATTTTTTTTAGTCTCTCTTCCTTCTCAGCAGAGACATATCCTTTTTCTTGCTGTTTTAGAGGGAGGGTCAAATGACAGAGGGTGAGGGAGGGAAGTGGAGCAGTTGAAAAGCTGCAGAGAGAAGGAGAAAAAGAGAATAGGTATGACAGTTGGAAGGGATGAGAAGGAGAGTCTCTGAGGATATCAAAGAAAAAAAATTAGGGATCCCTGCAGAAACAAACCTGGGAACACCAAGCACCCACCAGACTTCGCATTAAACAACTTAAAAGCCAAGGGCAAAGAGCATTTCTCGTCTCTTTCATCTTCCATGAAACATGTCAAGAAACTATTACAATCAGGTACTCAATGGTGGCAAATGCTACTGACAGCTAATTACACTTCACATAAAGATTTATGTCAGAGTACAGACATAATTTCCTTCAATGGCTTCTTATCCTTTTCACTGAGTAGGAAGTGGAAACACACAATTAGAAACGTGTCTACGTCATAGTTGAACTGTCCACCTTCTCCTCTCCATCAGTTTTCTCAAAACGTTTCCCTTACATGTTAGCTCAGCTGGGTTTCTGTATTTTAGGAGAAGGAGCTGAATTTTCTCAAACACTACAAAGAATATTAGAAAAGTCAAGAAGCCAGCAGCCCTTCTCCCACTCTTTC
>NW_008610044.1:119618-121695 GCF_000691845.1 Merops nubicus
GACCCTTTCCCTCTAAGACCCTGTCATTCTTGTATTTGGAGCATTATAAAAACGTCAGGGAGCCAGTTCCAAAGCTGTCTTATAATGAAAGAAAGCATGAATTTATTAGCTCTACTTGCATTCAGAGAAAAAGCAAACGAGAGAATGCTGCTTTGCAGCAGCTTGCCCACAGTGACAGCAAACTAGAGTCAGAGCAGAGACCTGAACTTGGGCATCCCAAACCCCAGATGGACAGTAGCTCCTTGTACATACAACGTGTGAAAGCCTTGAGTACTTCAGAAAATCAGACCCAAAGCCAGGCACTTTGGCAGCCCTCCAGGAGATTTCTTTCCCAGTGGCATCTTGCATGACCTTCTGCTCCAAACAGTCTGTGAACTACTCCCTTCTGGCTATTTATTAAGTCAATTTTCTCCTTGTTTTGCATACATAGCATAGGACAGTTCCAGATACCTTTTTTCTACCTCATTGAACAGCAGCCTACAGTAACTATAGAGTCCTCCTCATCACAGGATCTCCACTCCCACTTGATCCAATTACTGCTGACAACTTACCGTTTTACTATGAGGCTCTTTCTAGGACAGAAAATTCATCTTTTCTTTCCCTCCAGGTAACATTAAGAATGAGGACTCTAATTTATTCTGTCTCTCCAAGACATATTCCTCTCAGTGTATCTGGGGTGCTTTTCCAGCACTATTACTTCTATTTCACCTGCTTCTTCTTGTACTAAGTAAAACAGCAAAGTGTTGTTTTACCTGCAGTGCCTCCGGTGTAACTCTGCAGCCAACACCAACAGAGTGACAGACAGGCTGGCACTACCCTCGTTCTCCTTTATAGGGAAGCTTTCACCACGCCCTAAGTAAACATAACCAAGTTGAAGTCAAGATCAAGGCCAAAAGCAAGCAATCTGACTCAGGCATAACAGCTTCATACAGACACCACATCATGGAGATATAAATAGAGAGAGACACACACTTCTATTAGCCATCCACAATGAATTGTCTATCGACCAACATCAGCTGAGAGTTTCCTGTAGCTAGCTGTGGCTTGAGTCAAAGATACTTTTATAAGAAAACAGGGTTTGTTTGCACCTCTCATGCTTTCACATTATCTGTTTTCCTCCTCACACTACCAGGAAATGCAGCAATCATCCTGCATCCAGGCACAGCCTGGCAGGACTCTCCACGAGACAAGTTATCAGAACTGTGTGTCATTCTTTCTGCAGCAGTAAAAACAGGGGATGCTTTTGGGCCAATACCTGTTAACATTCACAACCAGCTCTTAAATTCCAGGTCAGGTCAATCGCTTGGGTAGTTCATTTCCTCCAGGACTGCTTGAGGAAGCAGGAGTTATCCATAAATTTACAAGACCTAAGGGACTGGCCTCCAAGACCTGAAAGCCCAAAGCCAAAGAATCAGAGAATATCTAGCAAAAATATGGGAAGGAGGAGGTTACTTCATTTTGAAAAGGCCAAACTAGGATAGCCTAAAGAGGTCCAGAACTTAAGGGAAAATATGCAGCACTTTCTCAGGAGCACATTCCCTGGCAGCAATCCCAAGTGTATTCCTATAGCTTGTAAATGTGTTTTTGAAGAAAAGGCCCTTGGTGTCCTGATGGACAGCAAGCTGAACAAGAACCAATAATGCATCTGCGCAATAAAACAAACCAACAGCATCTTGGGTCATGATGCTAGTAGGTCAAGGTCCTTCCTCTTTGTGCAATGCTTTTGAGACCATATCTGCAGTACCATGTCCAGTTTTGGGCTGCCCAGTGTAAGAGGGGCACTGAAAGGGCAGCAAGTTCAGCAGAAACCCACCAGGATGGTGTCCTGGTTTGGGGTAAAACTGAGCTGGTTTTGCTCAATGATTTTACTTCTTAGCTAAAGCTCTTCTAATTAACTGCTCTGTCTGAAGTTAGCAGTGTTTTCCTAAACTGTCTGGTTTTAGCAGTGATAAGACTTCATGTTTAGAATTACTATCAGGGATTGGTGTGCAGACCAAGGCCACTGCTAAGCTTGGATCCCACACAGAGGGGGGCAGAAAGTACCTTGCATCTGTGGGGGGGAGCAGGCAGAATAACT
>NW_008610045.1:0-28823 GCF_000691845.1 Merops nubicus
TGCCGAGTTGAGCGGACCGTGACACCATGGTCCTGTACTTAGCAGAAAGATTCACCCATCTAAAAATGATGTGCGAGGAAGGTTCCTTCCCTACCAGTATTAATAACAAGGAAATATATTTCTTCTTCCTATTACTGCAACCTGTTCTGAAAGCTGAGACCTGAGGTAGTCTCAAATGGAATGTTCCTTTACAAACTAGATTTTTTCCTCTTGCAGAATCCCCTGATAGAGCATTTCTGATGATGAAGTATGAAGGTAAGTAGTAAAGATGACTGGTATGTTTTTTCTTGACAAACAATAAATTCCCTGAATTTCAGTTCTGTTTCAGTTGGCCTGAAATCTTTACCAGACAGTTTCTGTTCTGAAGTGCTTGTGGGGGAGGAATTCTGTATTCGGAAGAGAGGCTACTCTTTTCAAACAGGGACATCGCTGTTGGGAATACTGATGGATGCTCAGGTACAGATTTCCCACAGGAAATGAGGAATCTGTTCCCAGTTTTGTTCTCTACTGAAAGCACTTAAATGTTCATTTTCCAGTTGCTTACCTAAACCATTGTCCTTTAGGATATTCGGGATACTTTAAAACCTTTGGACATCTTTGTTCTGCTTTGCATAAAACACAAACAGTTGTCAGTGAATAAGTGTGGTTGAAGAGCTTTGTGGTCGGAATAGTCACCCAAGATGGGCGAGAACTTCGTCCTATTCTGTGTCCCATTGAACAGCCTGACCACAGTGATGGAGTGTCATGGCCCCTCTGACAAAATAAATATTTAACTATTCCTTGCAAAATGAAACAGTTCCAGCAGCACAATCTACCTCAATCCCAGGACATTTAGCTTGGGAAAAGTATATGCCTGTCTTATCTCATGGGAGGAAGCACACCTCGGGGAAGGAAAGGAATTAAATAGCAGCATCTTATCTCCTTGAGTGAGTGATCAGCACTGAGAAAGGAGGGAAACATCTCTCAGTTTGGTGTTTTTTTTTAATTATTATTTTATTTGTTTCCTCATTTTATTTTATTCTACCTTCTAAGGAAAGAACACTTCTTCCATGTTGAACTACATGACTGCCTGCTGTGTTGAAAGGCATTTTCATCTTAGACTGATCTAGACTGTTGGACTGAAGAATTATTCACACAGCTCTTCAACAGACAGGCAGATCTATCCCCCCTAGAATACTAGAATTTTACTATTTGTAAAATGTTGTGTTCCAGCATCTGTTTTCTTCCTTCTATGTATATGCTCTCTAAATATCGTCTTCCAGTTTCCATTTGTCTATTTTTCCAGTCACACCTATTCATAGGCTGCATATACGCATTTTACTTTTTTTTTTTTTCCTTAACAGAACTCTAGCGTATTCACACATTGCTACATTCTATTTCACTTAACTTCTATCTTGTCCCATCTCAGATACTAGTTTTGCTTAGTTCTGACTTTACTCAAAAGTGTCACAGTGGCACAGTTCTTTGGCATGGATAAATGTGAATAAAACTGCTCTGAATCAAGTTCTAAGCCAGGGCAACTCCTGGAAAGCTAAAGCTGTAACAAACATGACAATACATTTCAGGACAGTGAACTGGTTAAAAAGTCGTCTGAAGAAGAGGCGTGAAAGGAACCTGTATAGTATGACTTCTATAAAAGGGAGGTAGTGACACTGTCCCAGGTGGAAACTCAGTTCCACAGAGAAATTATGAAAATTATTTTCTGCGTGATAAAATCTTCACAGAGAGATGAATGTGTGCTTTAGATTGTTTGTTTGTTTAACATCGATACAAGTTAGATTTACTGTTACACTTTAAATACTGCTGCATTCTTCATATCCTTTGACACTGCAAAACAGTTTTCAAATACCAAAGCTAAACCAAAACAAACAATGTGGATACAGAAGCAGGAGACAGCCAAGTGTCATCCATGTTTCTCCTGTACTTATTCACTGCTTTAGTTCTTGCTAACATTTACTGTATACATACCTGATTGAGAACGAAGGAAATTAAAGCCTATTGTTCATCAAAAAGAGGACTAGATCTTGTGCTGCACACTCCTTGAGGTGAAATTTCAGCAGACTAAAAGCTACTAGAATTTGGTTCCAAGCACTTTTCTCAAGGGAAACAACAGTGTGAGTTTTCCATACAGATATCCTTCAGTCTTTTGTGCCACAGAGAGGTAGGACTAGCTCCTCTGTTCACATTAGTACCCTTTTGTTGTTGTTTTGGGTTTTGTTGTTGTGGTGGTGGTGTAGTCTAGGTTTTGAAATTATAGCTCTGCTCAGAAAGCTTGGGGTGTAAACATCTCTCCAGTGCATTTGAGCACACTCTAACCACAGCTATTCTTGTTCTGGCTTCACCTCTAAGGTGACATACAGAAGGGTGACATGGCTGGTATTTTGCATATCATCATGTATTACCTCATACCACACAGAATCTCAGCTGGTCACTTCAGCAGCTTCATGTCCCAAGAGAAGCGCATGGTTAATAATTGGAGTCCATCAGTAACTTGGCAAAGCATCAGAAAGGAATTTCTGTTGCACAATGTAGGCAGGATGTGCCCCATTTTAAAGACCAAGTTCAGCAAAAGGAATTAATTTACAGTTTTTACCTCAAGTGATTCTGTATTGAGGTAAATTGTTATATGTGTATATTTATCTTAGTTACAGTATTCATGTCATCCCTTGGTCAGCTCAAACTCCTGTAGCAGTAACAAAAAGTAAGAAGCAAGAACCCCTTTCCTTATTTCTCGGAGAGCTCTGTAACTAAATTCTCCTACAGTGTCATGTAAACAGGGTGTACTACTGTAGGTTTTCTTAGCAAACCTAGAGAATATCACTAAAGGGCTAAAGAGGCAATGTCCTAATAGTAGTGTGTCCTCCAGAAAGGGCTTCCTATCATCTGGGAACTTTTTTCTCATCAATACAATACTATAATTACTTTAAGAGGCTGTAGCCATTTCTTCAGGTTTTGAAGTTCCCCTCAATTTCCATAGAAAAGTCTCAGCTTCTTTCAGCAGATGTTGACACTTCTGTTTCCAGAGGCAATAACTCCGTGATCTGCTCAGTCTTGAACACGTTAATCCGAATTCTACATTCAATAAGATTAGGGTGAAAGCTGTAGCTGTTTTCAAAGTAAATAATTGAGCAATAAGTATATATTCTTTATGTATTTCAACTGTGAATGACCTCCTGATTACCCCTTTGACAACAGACTACACCAGACTTTGTACCAGAGCCCAACCCAGGAGTCCTAGTATAAGCTGAAAACATGTAAGTGTCCCTGTCTCAGCTTGTCAACATCATACAATGGGTTCAATCAAAAAAGCTTCCTTCATAGAAGTGTTTCTTAGGAAAATGAGATTTCACCTGAATTGGTTTCAGCATTAGTCAGAGAACACCTGCTCATTGTTCAGTTTTGGCAGTCTTAACCTCCAAAATGGAGCAAGGACCAACAGTCCTGTGTGTACTTTTTACTCCTTCCAAAATTATGAAACTTGGAGTTGTTACTGTTGAAATTTTGTACTTAATATTTTTTAGTTTTTTTGATTGAATTAAAAAAAAATCACATGGATTTATGTAAAAAATATTGTATGTGTCTTCTGGAATGAAAGTAATGTACAAAAGGCTGTTTCAGTTAGCTAAGTGGTATTAAAAAAAAAAAAAAAAGGAAGAAAAAGGAAGGTTTGTCTTTGTATTTATGAAGCAAAATAATGTTACTGAGGTCTGCAGCTATCACATTGCCTGCCTTATCGTCTTCCAATATGAAAAGCAGATCAAGTCTTATTAAGAGTGTTCTGCACAGTAGGAATGTAGATTCACAATAAGCATGTGGATACATTTAAGCAGCTTCTATGGATGATGCAATACACTTTTTTTTAGAAATATGTTCTGTGGTTTTAGTGTACCATAATGTTAGCTCATGAGTAACCTGCTTTCTTACATTAACTTTAAGCTGACATACCCATTATATAATGTTGACTTTGGAGTGAACTCCTCCTAAAACTCTCTTCAAGGCACTAATGTTGAATTTCAAAACTGTTGTAGAGGAAAGTAGAGATTGGATCTCCTTGAAATATTTAGACTGCAAGGGAAATGCTATTGTTTCTTCTGGGTTAGAAGTTATACTGAAAAGGCTCACAGCCTGTTGGGAACATCTTGCATTTACACCGAGCTGGCAATACCCTTTAATTATATAGATTGTTATAGAAAATTAACAAGTTACTATCTTCATTGTTAATAATATGTCTACAGGACTAAAAGTATGGGAGGAGAAAAGACTGTGCATGTGCTTACTACCAATTAATCACAAGAATAGAAAGAGGAGTATGAGGTTTTTGCTTTAAATATGGTGATGAAACATATTTTAATTTTTGAATCATTTTGGGAAACTTTGCTACAACTAGTAAAGAAAGAGCCCCAAAGTCATCCTGGAATTCCTAAACTGTATTTGGAACCTTTTACTTCACATATTTGGGGTTTCAGCTAAAAATCTGCTGATAAATTGTGGACAGTGTAACTGAAACCATACAAAGAAACACTCAGAACATGTGGGTTCAATACTGGCCTTAGTGCAATTCCTAGACTATGCAATATCTCCTCCAAACTACCTCTGGCACTGGGATAAAATGTTCTGCAGAGTTCCTGAGGGTGACATTTACTGAACTGGCTGTAGACCAAGAGGCAAAAAGACCACAGGACTATCACCTTGCAAACTGTTAATTAGCTCTCCTGAGGAAGGGGAGCCTTAGCCTAGGCTCAGCCATGGGCTACACACCTGTGTTCCACCTGAGTTACTGATCCTCATGTATGGTACTGCACTTTGCACTCCACCAGTTTGGGGCTCTGCTTGCTTGAAGGTCTCTTCATCACGCTTCCTGACAGAAAGCGAGCATGTTCTGAGATCTCTCCAATGTAAAGGGAGGCTGACAATGCCTGAGGACAGTGCTTTGGGATATATGAAAGAAACACACAATGTGGCACTATAAACCACATATCAGTAATTATGGCAGAAAACAGCATAGTCAGAAATTGTGCTGTTTTGGGGCTAGAAAGCATTTTGTTAGTTTCGGACTGAGAGTATTTTATTATAATCATAGTAAAAATATATATAAATAACAGCTTTACAATTTTTTCCTCATTCTCGAAGGCACTGAAAAGATGCAGCTTATATTTGAAATTACATAGTACTTATGAAGTTTGAATGAATGTAGTCCATCTTACTTCTATGGTATTTTACTGCCTTATAAACTGATTTTGTTTCCCAGGTTTATTTTCTGGTAAATCGTGCCTATTTTATCGACCTTTTTGACTGACCAGCTTTTAGCTGATATACAGATTTTGAATTTGCAGTCTTGATTCTGTTGGTCTACTATTGTTATCAGGTCTATCAAATTGGTACACTTAGATTGCACAGCTGTTTACCTGGCTATTCAATAGTGAGGCTAAATCATTTGTACATGTGTAGTAGATAAAATGAGCTTTAATGATATCTTTGGCATATGTAAAGGCATTGTCTTTTAGGCTCGATTTGAAGAGCTTTGATTGCAAACCTGTAGCAAATCCTGTTGTAGTATTTTAAGACATTGCATCTTCCTTCTGCCTCAAAGTTCTGCCCTTAGGAAATGGTCCTCAGCCACTTCAGCTGACTGCTCATCACACAGGCCAAACACACTTTCATCACAGGATTAGTTTAAAAAAATGAGCCCTGTCATGGAAGCCAAAAATTCAACAGTACTCTGCAGCTGAATGAGGTGCAGATTTCTGAAAGGTGTAACATTTTGCATCACTCAGCAAATTTCATCATACCTCCCCTGCCAAAGTCCTTTAGACCTCTTGTTGGCAAACTTGGGCAACATTAACATCCATAAAATGTTGAATAAAACTCTTAAATATCACTATGTTACGACTTTCTAAATCCAACTTTCCAAGCTTATGCAACAAACTTTTTTATCTGCCATTACAAAACTTATCATAAGAAGGTTCCTGTACAATCCTGTGTTCTGTGCTATTGGTTTAAGAAATACAATACCACTTTCAATGAGATATTGTAAATCTCAGAAGCTGCACAGTGCTGAAACAGAAAAAAACCAGCAACAACAACAATATATTAAAATATTCCCTTCTTCTTCTTTTTGTGGCCAAACTCAAATTTGCAGCACAATTAACCATTAGAAAATTGGAAGATCTGGGAAGCTCCTCCTGAAAACTCTTCTTTTCTCTTGTGTTATTGAACCACTTCAGAGATAAGTATGTTTAACAATATCTTATGCCACTGAAAGGTGTTATAAATATTATAGGAGCCTACAAATATTTTTTTTGCAAATTAATTTTGTCAGAGACTGAGACTTTCTATCACAAATGCAAAAAACTGAGAACAGTCCTGTTGTAGCTTGCCAGAAAACAAGTATTAACTGTCTGCAGGAAACTGGCTGGGTGGTTTGGCAGTGGAAAGGAGGGATGCCAAAGCTGTGCAGAAGAGGGGGACAAGGGATAGATTCGTACAGAGACTCAGAAGAAAAGCCATATGAATAAATACTGTAATAAATGACAGCACAGAAAGAAAGAAAAAAGAGCAGTGCAGTAGGGCATAGATAAAAAAACACTGCTACATATTTTAGACAAAGCCTGGCAGGAAAGAGAATACAAACGTGCCAGAATGAAAATACTGCAGCAGAATGCCAGTTTTATTCTGCCCATTCATCACTGCATGTGATTTCATATCCTGTTGATAAAAACCAATGCTTCGAGGGTCCAGTGATGTTCCTTGAAAGCTGCACTGTGGACAAGGGAAGGCTGAATAAGCAGAACACGAGGGATGGGAAAGCACATCTCCCTTCTGCTGGGGGACACATAAACTACAGGGGAAATCACACTTCAAAAAAGTTGCCCTTAACTTTTTCCAAAGACTTTCCAGACAAGCTGACCCTGTGCAGAAGACTGCAAATCCTACTTTGTCCTGATCAGTCAAAACCTACACTCCTCAGACCTGCTATGTCATCAGCTGTGGACACACGCCACTGTCTGGCTCTCCTCCATCCTCCATTAAATCTCCCTGTTCCCTGCCTCCTTTCAGAGCTGCAGTTGTGATTGATGGCTGACTCAGGTCAGTTAAAATGAGCTGAGTTTGCTTAAATTGTTTGGAATTACAGGCATAGGATAATTCCTTTCTCTTTGTCTAACATAGGTTAGGGAGAAATCAGACAAGTGCATCAAATGGCAGCACAGTGTCTTGGACTGCATAAACCCATGACTTGGAAACAGAATAACCTCAGCTTAGATACATCTTATTCCATTGCTCACTGTAGCAGTGAAGAACCTACATTTTTACAGTTCTTCACACGTTTGTAATGGAAGTCTGTAAATTAACAATATAAATTAGTAAAACAAAGAGTAAATTCAATGTTAATAATAATTCCAGGTGCAACTATCATGCCTGGGACTCATTGCAGTCTCCGAGCTGATCACCTGGCCCATGTTTTATAATATTATCCCCATGGATTTTGCTAGTTGTCAGATTCTTTCTGCCATGGTACTGGTCATTTTGCTGACCCTTCTGGTGTTCTTACTATGTTCACTTATCATATATGCATTTTAATTCATCTGAAAAGCTAAGGAAAGTTATAGGGATCTGATTGGTATTCAGCTATTTTTTAATGAGCTCATTAGCCTTCCTTTTTTCCCCTTCAACAGTGACTATTGAAATGAGAATCTTTTTGTTTTGATGGAGTGTTGTCAAAGTGACAGGAAGTCTTTGGGTTACCTCTCCAGAAGTACTTCAAAAAAAAAGTCTCTACTATTGGAGCTAGGTTGCAGAATTAGATACCATCCCATCTAATAGCTTAACATTATCTACTGCTCAACCCTTTCTTCTACTTATTCCATCAAGGCAATAACCTCTAGCAGAAAGGTATGACCGTGGAGCAGATAAATCTGAAATTCATGTTAGAATCATCTAAACCTGTCTGTTGAAATGTGAATTGAGTACCAGAACTAAGCAGAAGGTGATATTGGTTCAGTTCAACATTGTCTCTTCGACAGAGACAAACTCTGTAGTCCCACTTTATAAACCACCAGTCTCTGATCCAAAATTTAGATCCTCAAAACCTTTACTCAGCCTTTACCTGGCTTTGTGGACACATGCCTGCTATATACAGGGATATTTTCACTAAGTGAAATGGTATGTAGGTGTCAAAGGGAAGCTTCCAGAAAATGAAGACTCAAAATCAATTCTATCTAATATTATCTGTATATATATATTTTTATTTCCAAAGTGACTTATTACACCACCAAGTATTGCAGGTCTGTGACCCACCCAGTCTTTATGGTTGAGTCATATGACAATTTAGTGTTGCCTAAAAGAAATAGCAGTGGAGCAACTGGAAGCCAAAAAAGTACCTTATATACTAGCCTAGAAACTCAGTCCTACTTTCTTAAGCTTTACCCAAACCACCAAATATGTTAGGAGAAAGGGCTGGCAAAAGTGCTTCTTAAACCTGCTGAGATGCTTGACCAGTTCTGATTTTGGATACTTTCTTAAGTACTAATAGCAGTATCAAGCTGAGAGCAAAAATAGGAAAATGAAAATTTTGCATTCATGCAAGGTTGTCTTAGGTGGCCAGATAGCTAGTAATTGCTCTGATTCACTCAGGGCACTACGATTTCCATTTGCCTCAGGAAAACCTAGAGTGTCCTTTAGTCTGTAAACCAGTCCAAGCTTCTTTGTTATGTACCTTTTCACAGTTATTTTTCAGGAAAAAAAAATAAATGTAATGCCTCCACTGTGAGAGTGCTGCAGTATTTGTTAGCTCAAGGGTTTCGGTGTGTCCTGGGTGAAATGTATTAGCTGAAGTTAGAGTCCCAAGGAAGACTAGTGTCTTTGCATAAATTTATAGTCATTTTTCCTAGATGTGCTGTACAGACAGACTCTAGTAGCATAGTCTGTTTTCAATATTCAGCTTTTTCCCAAAATGTCAGTTGAGGAAAACCTTTATGGTTAAGATTACAACTACATTTGGACTGATTTAAAATTAATAATGGAGAATATATATTAGATTGTCTGGGAATAATGTTAGAGCTACTGTTTCTGGCTCACAAGATTTTTACTGCTATTATTTAGTAACTGAGTGCCAGGGAGAAAAAGAACATCTTCCAGATGAATCTGAGTGACTGCAAAGTCAAGCGTGAAAGAGGCTGAAGCTATCAAAGACAACACAGCACAGTGCTGTAATCTATTTTTTACACCATACACTAGAGAACTTTGAGTCTATATCGCCACACCACTCCTGATTTTTTTCTCCTTTTTTTTTTTTTTGAGAACTACCTAAAACACAAGGGCAGCCTAGACCACAGGAATCACTGATTTTGCAAAAGCTAGTTGAGGGCTAGCCTCCCTTTAGGCTACAGAATTAGACTACTAAATCACAAAACACTAAACTCCACACCTGCAAGTCACTTCACTTCTTGTAGGAATTTTCCAGGGTTTGGGTCAGAAGCTGTACAAACAGTGATTAGAGTTATTTGTTGCCTGAAGAAAGCCTGCATCAGAATCCTTTCATGGTAGGCACTGTACAGAGTTTTGTATGAGTGGCTGATCTAGCAAGTTTACAATAAAAATACGTGATGAAAAATAGTTTCTTGATTTATAAGAATATTAGAGATTTTGTAAAAATATTTGAGATTTTGCAAGAAAAGTCCAAATAGAAAAAAATCGTATTGTGAAAATGGATATGTTTTGTTCATCATATGTCATAGTGATTTTGAGAGTTATGTTTTCATTTTGAAATTTAAATATAAGTTATTAATATTTCACTGATTAATATCTTGAAGCTCAGGACATTTCCCAGTAGATAATTGCATCATTTCATAGGAAAATATCTGCATGGATTTCTTAGACATTTAATAATGTTTCCCCATTTTTTATGAATCAGGACATTTACCAACAATAAAACTGTGTCCCGATCACTTTAGAAAGTTACAAACTGCCACTACTTTAATACACTGAATACTTGCATATAGTCAAGAAACCACCACATCAAGGACTTATCAGACCACTACTAGCTCTTACCAAAACCATGTATTCTTGAAAGAACTATCTATAAACCTTTTCACGAGCCAAGCCCACACAGAAAGAGAAATGAAAACCTAAAACCTGAATTTAGAACAATTGGGTAATTTTCTAGATTTGGCAGCAGGACTGAGGCTGAGACTGCACAAAGGAATTTGAGGCCGTTAAGATCAGTAACAAAGCACCAGTCTGAGAGAGACGTGCTTTTGATGACTATTATTATTTCGAAAACACAACACTTGAGAATGAGCTTTATTCACAAGAGCTGTGCTCTGAATTTTTAAAACCGGCCACCAAGGGTGTCAGCATTGTAATCTTTCCTGAATAAACATCACTTAATATCACCAAGTGCTTCAACAGGCTGAGGAGTGCTCTTGAGTTTTCAGGAAATTAAATTAGATTTATAAGCTTTTTTGTAGACACCTAGCAGAATGACTGGCATGTTACAGCACTTATGACAAGAGTGAGGTACGGCCATCACAGCTTGAAACTGTTATACAAAAAGCAAGAGGGAATGGCATAATTTGGGATAACTGATAAGACACCCCAATACTACTTATAAACTGTTACATTTGCACCCCAACTCTCTAGTAGTGGATAATAATAGCTCCAAAATGCCTAAGAAATTATATGATGGTCTTAGTCCACCTCCCAGTGTCTGTGTGGTGGTCAGACAGTCGACCTTGCCTGCAACCACACACAGCACTGTCTTGGAGCCACACAGCTTCTCAAGGTGGAGCAGGTCCCAAGGGACACTGATGGCTGAAAAGACAATAACATGCATTGTTACCTTTCACAGCCTTTGTCAGTCTTTCACAGAATCACAGAATGGTAGTAGTTGGACAGGACCTCTGGAGATTACCTAGTCAAGTCCCCCTGCTAAAGCAGGTCCACCTACAGCAGGTTGCACAGGAACGCATCCAGGTGGGTATGGAAAGTCTCCAGAGGAGACTCTACAACCTCTCTGGGCAGCCTGTTCCAGTGCTCCATCATCCTCACAGTAAAGAAGTTTTTCCTTATGTTCATGTGGAACTTCCTGTGTTTCAGTTTGTGCCTGTTGCCCCTTGTACTGTCGCTGGACAACACTGAAAAGAATCTAGCCCTAGCTTCTTTATACCCACACTTTAGATATTTATAAACACTGATAAGATCCCATTTAATTTCATTTAATGGTATTTTAGCAATCCCTTGAGAGATATCATATCTATACTCCTGATTAATCCAAGTGATACATACTTCAAGGAAAGACTCCTCTCCTTCCAAAACAGTTTTGTTTACTTCACAGTCTAACCCATACTGCTCGTTGGATTTTACAAAATAAATTCTACTCAAAATATACATTTGCAAATATAAGCTACACTAGAATTTAGATAACAATCCCATATTATTCCTTCTTCGTTGTATTTAAAAGATTCAGAAATATTTTGTGTTATAAATCCATACTTTGGATTTCAGTTTCCTTTATTGTCAAAGTATTTCTGAAAGGAGTTTAAATGTGACAGACATTCTTACTTTGAGATTGCTGTCTTTCCTTTGTGAAAAAAAAATCTGTGTTTCCTAAATAACAGTGATCTAACTCCAGTACTCTGTGAACAAATCTAATACACTCAATTACACTTTTTTCTCACATTTGTGTAGCTATTGAAGAAATCTCAGAAATAATCCAGGAACTGACAAGCAAAACTTCTCTCCACATAGCAATAACAGATATATTCATGCTTAGATACCGATGTTGCATACATTAGATGTGATTTTACTTGCATGTGGATGCACTGACATCTTCAGTGCAGGAAATTGGACATAGCATACATTTAATCAGCTTTGAACTGTTCACATAGACATTGCCTAATCTTCTTGAATACCTTCAAAATAAATGAAGTGATTGTACAATGGCCTTGATTCCCAGCAACGTGATAAAAGTGAAATTAACAGCATTGGGCTAATTCAACTGCAGTATTTTCTACATTTTTCTGAAAACACTGGTTTTAATTAAACATTTTCCCCTTTATTTAGTTGTGACATTTTCCTGTGTATGCATATATGAGGGAACACTGCATTCAAGTTATTTTATTATAATTCAGCTGAAATATTTCTAGTTAGTTTGACATAATTTGAAATAAAATGGCCAAACGGACCTGAAAGGTGTATTCCACCAGCTTTAAAGTGGCTTGAAAACCATGCTTTAAACTGAGCAAGTACACCTCTTCCTTACAGACAAGCCCTGACTCAAAGGATAAGAAACACCATTTTCCATCTAAACAGATGCCTGGGCACTAATCCTTGAAAATGCTGTCCTTAAAATTTATTCTGAAGCTCATTGTAGCTGCAACCATAATGCATTTACCAACAAGCTTTTGTGCAGTAAATGCCTTTTGGGCCATCGTGTTCTATTCCTTAATTGTTTTCTGGGGAAACCCTTGCCCTCTACTTGATTTATGCAGTACAGATGGTTGGTAAAACTTGAATTTTTATTGATGAATAGTAATATCTTTCTCAGCACCCTTAAAGAAAGTGACATAATTCTTTAAGACATAATATTACACTTAGGAATTGCTCTAGAGGTTCATCAATCTTTTGTGAAACTCTTCCAGCACTCTGCTAGTGTTAAATAAACCATGACTAGAAATGAAATTCAAAATAGTTTGAGTGATTTCTGCAAAACGTTCACTATATGCCAATTATGTAGCACTATATTTCATCCTATCAGTTATTCATTATTCTTTGCTAAAAATACAGCAATAACAAGGGATTTTTGTGAGTTCCAGAGGAATTACAGATGACCCATTTCATGAATACCAGGCATTATATTATAAAACAATTGCAAAGCTGATGAACTAAGTGATGTTGACATGGTATTTGCTTTCTTGATAATAAAAAATACCCAAGCCCAGTTGAGAAGAGTGTTTGGGTGTAAAGCCATATTCTAAAAGGCTGGCTGGTTCTTTGGAGTTGATGTGTAATTCACACACTAATTCACATCCCATCCTGGTGGCCCTTAGCTGATAACAGGTTTCCAAATGACAAAGCCCAGAAGGAATAAGAATAATCCAGACATGTTTGTCTTAATATTAGAAATGGCCATACCTGTGTCTATGTTCCTTCTTCCCAAGTCTCCTTTATATCTTTTCTTTACTAGCATATTAATTGTCTTACTGTCTCCCTTCTTCATGTAACCTTTGCTTTAGATTTGCCATTTTAGTTCAAATTCTAAGTTAGGACTCTAAACCACATTCTGAGTTCAGCTGGCTAAAGTTCATTTTAAAGCATTCTAGGTATTTTTATAGCTAGGAGCATTTTGACTTACCTTCAAAACTCAAATGAACTTCCTTTCAAGTCCCACTGCATCAGGAGCACTTACTAAAGGACAGTGATGTTACTCCCACAGCCTGGCTGTGCATTTCCGTAGACTGAAGGCATCATCATAGACCTTGAGGATTTCTTTGTCCACAGAGAAAGCTGAGTCAGGCTCCAAAGCAATGCTTAACGCAAAAAAACACAAGTCCCTAAAATAAGATAAGAAGATGTGCGCAGTGGGAAGGCAAAGGCTTGCATTACTTTTTCTTTGTCACCCTCTTTCATGACCCGACAGGCAACTTTGGCCCAGATCGACAGGGAAAACAAATCTTGATGTTGTTCACAGTACATTACATACCATTCTTATCATCACTAAAAATCAGAAAAGACTGATCTCAAAGAAGGTTATGCTTTGAAATATCTCAGTTTTGTTCAGACTTCCCTAACTTCCCTAACAGGTGGATCTTTCACTACTGTCTCATTGATACGAAAAGATACTGGCTATGAGACGTGATGTTTTCTGCCTTTAAATGAAAAGACGGTGTGATCCTACACAAGTATGATTAGGTTTTGTGCTTTAATTTCCATACTCATTGGAACTTTGTAGCCTGTCCTCACTAGTACTAAAGCACTCAAAAATAATGAAAATCTAGCTTCCTAAAATGTGTGTAATGTAAGAGACAATAAATAAAACATCCACAATAGCTCTGAGGAGTTGCTTTAAATTGTGGAAAGCAAATAGCAAAGTTTATCACAAGTACAACAAACCATTTTCTCTTCTTGTAGTAGTTTATGGCAAATCAATTCAAAGCTTATCTTCTATGTTTTAAATAGTAATTTTCCAGTAACAACAGAAAATAATCCTAAAAGTACAAGCCCCTTAGTCCTTATTATCCAGGCTACATCATACAGCGGAAACGAGTTTAACATTTTAGAATAAGCCATAAGTGTTGGTATAGTGCCACACTCAATCAGGCTATTACAGCCAATGTGACTGAAGTGTTTTCAGGACTCAGCTGACACTTCGGCCTATCATTTCATCAAGTAGAGTGCCATCTCAGTTAGGTCCTAGCTGAGGCATCTTTGCGTTAGAGTTCTTTGAGAAATATATGTTCATGCCTTTGGTGGCAGATAGGCAGGAGCAGAAGAGAATGGCCATGGCTGGGAGACTATTTCATGAACTCAGGTCTTAGAAGAATCACAATGAGTGGTCTGAGCAGCAGACCACAGACTCATGGGGAACACAAGCAAAAAGAGATTTATGATATAACGTCATGGAGATACAAATTTTGAGTATGACTAGAGATTAATGTGATGCTGACCTGAAGCCAAACAATTTCTTTTTTCTTTCCCAAATGAAGATCCCATAAAAATAAAATAATTCAGGTTGGACAAAACCCAGTTTTTATTAAACTATATTTCAGTTGAAGCTATTTGACCAACTCTAACAGTTTATAAAATTTATGGAGACACAAGGAGAGGATTTACATGGCTAAATTTACACGGCTAAGAGGACTTAGTAGTGTTGGCTTGATGGTTGGACTTTATGATCTTGGAGGTCTCTTCCAACCTAAAAGATTCTATGATTCTATGATTCAAGCTGTTCAGTATCCGCTACTGTACATGAAACCTTCTATCCCTAGTGGTTAAACACAGTAAGGCAGATGTCATGACACCCCCAACACTTTCTTAAATCAAAAGTCTCCAGCACTTGTAAAGCTGAAACTTTACTGTAATCCCAGCATGAAGCTTGTGTGTCACTCCACAAGACTGGTGGGTTCTGGGCATGATAGCCTTTACTGTTAATGTGAGTAATAGGGGAAGGCATGCCTTGTCTGCCAACACTGAAGAAGAGAAATTATAAAAAAGTATTCATATGCTAAAATGTCTTCACCAGAGGGAGAGAGGGAGACAGACAGAGAGGATTGTTCTATTAGAAGTGCAAAAGTTTACCAATAATGTATCAACCTATTATTCACAAGGGAAGAGCTCCTAGTTCACAGATATTTCTCCTCAGTTAAGAAAATAAAAGATTTATTTGTGATATTCCTTTTGAAGCAAACTGAGTTGACTTTAAAAAGCATTCAGAATCTCCCTTTCATGGATGGTCAGTGATTTTTTAAAATAAGGTATTAAGAAGCTTTTTGAAATTTGTCTCTTGTGCCTCCAAGTAATTAATCTACTTCATACAAGAATAACTCTCTTCCCTCAAAGTCATCCCCTAAGACTTGAAGTACTCTGTGTTTTCCAGTTATAGCTGACTTTTTCCAAATTGTAAGGAAAAAAGTATATCACTGTATCTGTAGAACAGCATTTCTTTTCCTGGGGATTTACTATCAAGAAGAAGTCTGAGGAGCTCATCTCATTAGATGAACGTTCAAAGTGTGTTTGAAATAGAAGGGAGACAACCTGCACTCATTCAGTTTGGTTTAGTACAGGCCTCTTCTCTCTTCACAATGTCCTTGACTATTTTCAGCATAATAACAATTTAGATATTACTCTTTTCACAAGAAGGTCACATGCTAGTTAGGATGCTTCAAAACTGAAAACTGTTTTCACACAGATGAGCCCGATATATTCATAGACAACGGTGAATCTCTTTGAGAACTACACTCAAATTTTCAGGTAAAGACTAATGAACTCATCACAACTAGAACAGATGGCACAGCCTATTTTCTAGCCTATTAACTTTTATATATCACTGAAGAATTATCATGAAATACAGAGAACAGGGAAGTTTCCTGAACCAGATTTAGGATGCTTTTTCCATTTTGGTTTGATTTATAGGATCTCTTAATTTTGTTACACAAAATATAAGGATACATAAAGATTTTATGCCTATATAAACCAAATATTTGATTGAAACTGGACAAGTCCAACAAGGCTGTAATATAGAAAATATTTATAAGCAGAATACAAATAGTCCTGAGCTGTGTGTATTTGACATAATCTAAGGAATTTACAGTTTGGTACTTTGAGGTAACTGAATTTAATTAACAAATGACTATCAAGTTATTTAAGTTACTTTGTACAAATATGTAGACTGCCTCAATAATTCTTTCAGAAAGGTTATTCTATTTTTCAGGGAAATCAAGAGGAGATGATTGCTGAGCTTCCCTTTTATATCAAGGAAAGAAAATTTCTGTTTTCGTGTGTGTAAAAATATATGACTAAGAAAATGTAGCTCTCAAGAAGCCATAGTGTATTTCATGTTAAGTGTAATTCAAAGTCTCATTATCAATATTTGACCCAGGGGCTGTTGTTTCTACTCAGTTGTTATTAATTCACTCAATGAGTCACCTGAAAGACAATAATTGAAAAGCTGCCATGGGATGCCTCCTTGCACAATATCTTGCAAAATTATTTCTGTTTGGAGACTCATATTTTGTTGCTCTCAATAGGAAGAAAAGTGTACATGTAAGAATATAATTTCTGAGGCAAACAATTCCATTTATAATGGAAAAGTCGTCTTGTGAAGCAAATCAAATTAAACTTTGAAATAGAGGAATAATTGTGTAAATCATCAATAATTTATGTGTTAACTGTCAAAAATACTTCCATAATTTGTTTCAGTATTCAGTTACCAACTCACAGAATGTTTTATTAGATCCAGTTAAACAGAAAAATTGACCATACTAATTTTTTTCATGGGCCCCTAGTAAAATTGAACCCATTGCTAACAACAAAATACAGTTACTCATAATTTAAAGTTACTACTGAATTTCACATATGTTCCCTACAACTGAAAACACATCTTGCTTACTTTATTGTATAGCCAGTTAAAAATGATCAAAATTAATATAATCCATGTGGAACATGAGTTAAGAATTATAAATTGGATAAGTTTTGTCTTTTCCTACATGTATCTAAAAGCTGTATCTGTTTATATAAGCAACATCTGAACTTACCCCATAAAACTACTCCCTCATGTGTGAAAAAGTAATCCCAAGTATTTTACCCTATAAGGAGAGAACTTCTACAACCATTCTTTTGTCTGTAGCCTAATAGCAACACAGTCAGTATTACAGCTCTAAACATCTAATCCTTAGGCCTGACTTAAAATCATACTTAAAAATAAGTAATGTAATAATGATTTTTAAAAAAAAAAAATCCTAATAGATAATTTTGTATGTTAAACATGCCAGATACCTTATAAATTTTTTTCCTAGCTAGTTAAAACCTTGTTATTCACCCTATCTATTTAATAGCATTTATTATAAATTATCATACGAAAAGGTGACTTCAGGGAATAAACATAGGTATTTTTAATGTCCAAAAGAACCAATGCTTGACTTGAACCTATGAGTTGAATCTAATCTGTGTAAAATTAATAAAATATCCCAAAATCATAACATTAATCACAGAAATACAACTAGATAGACAGCAAAAGATATTGAAAGAAACAGCAGAGAAGACTTAGTAGCTGTAATCCTTAAATGGGAAGAAAATAGTCCAAGGATTTGTGAAAATAATGGAAAGCTGTGATCTATAAAAATATACTCTAAGTTTGTTTCTTGATACCTGTGTCTGTTTGGTCCACTGTGTTTATCATAGCAACATGAACACTTTTATTTGGGAGAGGATGAAGGGAGTTATGGGAAGAATGCATGCCCAATCTGAACCCAAGCGTTGCCACTCTTCATTCGTAGCTTTGGTCTATACCAGGCTATTAGCAATATAAGTCCATATTAAAGTTTCATTCAGACTTATTTTCTTTTGATACAAAGACATTTTATAAACTCTGCTTTTATTCCTGAAGATGTAATATATATGGTACCACAGGAAGTAATTTAATTCCAAGTTTGTTAGTGAAGAAAAACAGTTCTTCATTCATTCATTTTCATTTTATGCTTTTTCTACAATACCAGGCTTCACTTTCTGGCTGGATTTTAGAAGAATTTGCCCTCTATCTGAAAATTTGAGGTTTTGCTTTTGAAACTCAATAGAACCCTAACACAGAAAACAATTTTTAAAACATATTTGTTGTTCCAATGACATAATAATGGTATAAGTTAGAAAAAGACAAATGTTACAGTTGATAAGAAAATGACTGGCACATTATATATAAAATTAGAAAATATTCATAAAAAGTGTGCTGTGAAAACAATTGATTTCCAATGTTCCTCTGTAGTCATCAAACAGTCATCAAATTCTATTCTCCATTCTGTATTGCATATGGCCTCTCAAACTACTTCAAAACTGATAGGCGATAAGATAGAAAATATTCTCACCATCAACAGGAAATAAGCATGTGGAGTGACTTAAAAGATAAGATCTTCTATTTCTCAGTACTTAGTTACCTGCTGATTTCTGTGCAGGATGTGTCCTGTCTGGGGTATCCTAAACAGGTATCAAATAGTTCCTATCCCATCCTTCTTTACTTGTTTAGAGCAGTTTATTATCACTCATCTTCTAAGAGAATTATTAATTTTGTGAAAATAAAGATGATTTCTTCCCTGGTAGACAGCTACAAGGTGTGAAGAGTTGTCTGGAAACCTCAAAAACTGTACTGTGCTGTAATACATTGGCAGACAGTGGGCAGAAGGTTGAAAGAAACTCCAGAAAGCCAGATGTTGTACCTCCCAGCTGCAATGACCAAGCTGAATAATTAAAAAAGAAGAAAGACTCATACTTTAGGCAGATATTTTCAGCATTTCAACAAGAGAAAGAATTGTATTAGCACATGCTTCAGGGCATCCTATATTGCAATAAAAGAATGAGAAAAGCAGGAGACTAAAGTGCGTATTTTCCACTGGCTAAAAAAAAGGAAAGGAAGGAAACTGAATTCTGACCTCAGAAAACAAAATATTTTTTCCTTTCAAGACAGCAAATCAGAAGGAAATATGCCATCAGCTTTGAGTACCTAAGCAAACAGTAAAATAACAAAAAAAAACCCACGCAGCATGTTGTCAAAGAGACCTACAAAGGCAATCGATCAAGTGCAAAATCAATAACCAAGCAGGTGAAGGTCCTGGAAAATCGCAAACAAGTTAAAGAGATGTGACATTGCTGATGTCACTGTAAAAAAGTCCAAAGTGAGTGTAAGGAAGGAATTGCCATAGCAAAGAGCAGGGATGGAACTTTTGAGAGAGAGTTACTTGTAAAATCCCAAATACTTATTGCATTGAACCTCAAGCAGGGTCTGCAAAGAAGTGATTGAGTTATATAATCTAATGAAACACAAACTGCTCCAGTGGAAACATTTAAATGGGGAAATTGAAAAACAAGGTTAAATTTAATGGGGAAAAAGAAAAAAAAAAAACAAACACAAAACAAAACAAACAAACAAACAAATAAAACCCAAACCTTCATCTGCTTGATTGTAAAATGGTGTAGAAGTCATAGCTTTTTGCTTGGAAAAAAAGTCTGGAAGTTGCTTATAGAAAAGAGAACTTGAACTAGGTTGTCCTACAGCTGCAAAATAAAATCAGCTAAAATAGTAGTGGTATCTCAGATAAAGTGTTTACTGCTTTCAGAAATACTACAAATAATTTTCATATCATATACAAACATTGCTGCAAAATAGTCCACAATATTATGAAAGGTGAATTGTTGGAAACACCTGCAAAACGGCAAAGCCAGACTGTGAGGATAAAACAAGATTGTTTATTCTTGAAGTCAGGTTCCTCAAGTGCAGGTACAGAAACAGTGAGCTGTTGCTGCTGCACAAGGAAGGATTGAGGGGCATTTGATCGCATGGAAACCTTTCAGAAGTGCTCACGAGTTTAAAAACAAGAGTTTTCAGGCTATTTTTCTCTCTCTGTTTTTTTCACAAGTTAAATTCTTGTGAAGGTATTTTTTAAAATATAGTTTTTTCTTCTATTAATAGTAGCAGGTGATACTTTCTTTGTAACATCCTGTGGCTTCAAAATCCTAAACCAAATGTTTTCTGCAGATTCTCCTATTACTTGGATTACAGTCAATTTTAAAATGTTCAGTGTATAAACATTAGTGAGAAAATCAACATTCAAATCCACAAATGGCATAAGAAAAAGAGCATGTGAAGTTTGAAGCCATTATAATTTCTCATAAAAATGAATGAGTTATACCTAGAGGTAGTTAAATATTTTGCAAAATTGCCTTTTTTTTTTTTTTTCCCTTTAAAACCTAAAAATGCATTTGGATTTTGATGTGGTTGTACACTGACATTTTCACTGAGGGAGAAAATAATTTCATGATCCACATTTCTTGTGATTGTTATTGATTCTAATAAGTGCTGATCAGTCATTTTCAAGCACTCAACACTCATTTTCTTTGCTTCAAAACAGAACCGTGAACAACTTTATTTCCCCATCATTTCATATGCAGTGAAGATCAGATGTCAAGCTCAACAAATAAACAAATAGGTTACTGACAAAGTCAACATCGTACGTCAAGGTTTTTAAAGAGTAGAAATATTATATTGGATGTGTTGTATTATTTATAGATTATTAATCTTAATTTCTACATCAATAACTGTAGAAGAGGAACAATGTGAAACATTCTCAGTGTTTACTTTTTTATTATGTTTTTTGGATGATTAGCTAGAATGAAATGACCTAAAACTGATTTAAATGCTGAATTTTAAAATTACTTAACTATTTTAATGGCTAAACCATATAGAAGATCAGCTGAAAAAGATGTGAATTGCTTTTTGAAAATCAAGCTCATAAATTCCTCCATAATTCAATTTTTTTACTGTATGTTTACTCATAATCTGTAATCTGACTATTCTGACTATTATAATTAACTGTTTAGAAGTACAAGCTAAATCTGTATTCATCTACCATTCATACTGCTTCTGAATAAATAAATATTCATATACTTTTCACTTGTTAGTCAAAAATAATTGTCCACTGATCACCCTTGAAATATCTCAGGGACATGAAAGAATTTAACTAATTGGTGTTTAATCATTCCTTAGAAGAAGAGTAGGCTACATGTGGTGTGTACTTCACACTTTCTAGTCACTCTATTTTTAAATTCATGCTGGCAGTCTCCCACAAACCTGCTTAAAAATTTGAAAATTGTTCTGGCTGATGGAAATGTGACAAAATGGTGGGTTTCCTCTGAGGTATGTAAAAAATCCCGTAAATCATGTAGTCTTAACATCAAGGAAAATCACTGCTTAAAACTGCTGTCACAATATGGCCTTTAGTGAAGGAATTTGTTACATCTGATTGGCACCTGTCACTCCAAGAAATTTCAGTATACATAGAAGAAATGGCCTTGAGAAAATAATGAGGTTGAAAGCGATGTCCTTGTCTGGAAAATAAAAAACTTGCTTTGTACATTCTGTATCTGTCTCTGCTGTAGCACATATTTAGGCTATTTTGCACTATCCTGTCTGGCTGTGTTAATCAGCTCCAATCTATCTAAATATTTCTTGGTGACATTTTTAGTTCTGAAGTCATTGTCAGTCTGCAAGTGCACTCCAGTACTTTTCCTTCATTCTTAGATATGATGTATCATAAAAACAATTCCATTGTTCTGGTTCAATACACTCAGCTTTATTGTCCGCTATTAGAGCTGGCTGGAAAACTTTTATTGAAACAAGCTTTTAGCACAGAAAATCAGGAAACATTTTCATCAATATTTTAGTGAAAATGCTCTTTCAATTTTCAGCCAGTTCTGTTTTCTGTAATCTAAACACTGGCTGTCATCATCCCTCGCAGAGCATGCTGGACACTAAAAATAAAGACTGTAGCAACCATCCCCCTCTCAGACTTGAGACTTCCATCTCATTTCGATTCCTTTTTGCAGTCCCATGTCACCTTCCCCTCCTTCCTCATGATTCCAAACATTTCTTGTGTCTTATCAAATCATGTTATTAAACCGAAACTTTGCAAGACTTGTAATGCTGTGTCAAATCTGCACCTAGGGAACTTCCCAATCTGACACTGTGCTGCTGAATGCAACTGCTTAAAGTTTCAGACACGCATTGAAGTTAGAATTAGGCCTTCCTGCTTTATCAGAGGAGCCAAGTGAGATCTCTGGGAGACATTTTTTACCATTCTTACCTCCACTGTTTCTACTATTTCCTGAACATGCTAGAAAGTTGTAGTGCTTGTTTGGCTAAGGAATAAAGCTGCTAGCCACTCTTCCAAGGCAACTAGCTATGAGACAAGAACAGCAAAAGCATATATTAGACTTAAGAGGAAAGGGTGTCAATGTTTGTGAGAACTGATAAATAGAAGCCATAGTGTTGGGAAAATGAGGAAATGACTCAAATCTCCAATAAGACTAGCATGCCTCAACTTAGTTAAATATCAGTGCTTCAGAGAGATTTTTCTGCCCACTGCTTTCTCATCCCATGCCGGGATAATCTGTGGTTCTATACCAGTGCAGTTAGGCTGATTCATACAATTATGGAAAAGAAATCCTAGTGAAGGTTTGGTGAAACTTCAGAGTCTGACAGAGCATTTTATCTGGTAAGCAACTCATTCTTGCCATACTTTTTTTTTTTTTTTTTCTTTTTTCCTGAAGGCTTTCCACAACACATTCAGCTACGTACCTAACAGTATAGTAAAATATAGCAATCCCCTGGACCCCTAGAGGCTGCTGTTTGTCTCCATGTACTTTCACCTTCTCTTAAAAACTTATAGTGTTGAAGAAAAGATGGGAGACAACCCTCTGTGATCAGATAGTCCCTGATAGTTTATCCACAGTCCCTGTGGAATCCGAGGGGAGAAACTCCTAGAACAAAAGACCATGCCTAGAGGTTTATTTGATATGTGCAGGAAAGCCTTATTTTTTGCCTGCTTAGCTGGTGAGAAACTGAAAAGTACTGAAATTGGTGTGCAGTTCTTCACTGGTTTGATCACGTTTCCAGCGATGGAAGGACCAGGAGCAGACTGATGTGTGGGAAAGGTTGTGCAATATGTGCCTGCTGAGGAGTTCCTCACAGCAGTGCAGGTTACCGTGTAGATTACTGCCACACTGAAGATATTGGACAAGGTTTAATAAGTTTCCAGTGTTGTAGGTACCTATACTGGATCTTCCTTGAACAAAACCCAAACCCCAAACTTTTTGAAGCTCATTAGTCAAGACACTTCAGTTCTGTTAATTACACCAGATGAAGCACTCGGGACCAGCAGAAAACTCTAAGAATGGCTGCAATTACTCTTGAAGTCAAGGCTTATGCACATAGGATCAGGACCTTATGAACACTTGCTGCAAAATCCAAGCTGAAACCTGATATAGTCTACATTGTCTAGAGTTCACAGCAGTGTTTCACAAAATGCTTTGAAAATTATTTGAAACAAGATTCAAAGACATTTGAGAAGTCTTCCTGAGTGCACAAGCACAATGCAGGGCTTTTGCCCTTTCATATTTTTGTTTGCTTCTGAAGTTTCACAGCCATTAGGAATATTTTGCCCCCTTGAGGCTTTTGCTGGCTCTTGGCAGACTGGCATTTTCCCTATGCAGCAGGCACTGACAGTGACAAGTGAGAGCACTGACTCTCCGCTGCTGGCTACCTGCTGCCTTTCTTCTCCTATTTCCTCAGGAACAGAGTCTGATCTATGAAAATAAACCAAAAGGAAATTATTCTGAAATTAATATTTTAAGCCTTTTGCCTTTATTTTCATTGCATTATAACTATTGTCCTTTTTAAAAAAAATAAATTAACAAAAGCCTTTCTCTTAAGAAAGATATCATCTTACTACTTTTCCTGCAGAGATGGGATGAGTGATTTCTCAGAGGAGGATGGATAATGAATTATGACCTTTGTGCATTTGTCTTACAACTCAACCTCCATCAGCCAACCAAATACCTCCGTTCAGAAGAACAAATTATCAACTCTCAATAATGGGCAAGGCATTTTCATCTTCCCAGGGAACAAGGTAGACCAAAAAAAAAAAAGTAAATCACAGTTCTTTCCCTGGCTCTCCTGCTTTTGCTGAACCATGACTGCCCAGCACTCCAGATTGCTTTCTCCCTGTCCTAATGTCAGTCATCACTCCTTTTAAAGCTTGCTAGCTTCTCCCAAGCAAATCCTCCTTTTGTTAAAGGAGGAGTTTGCCTTAGTACAAGTATCTGCAACCACCCTTTTGTTTGAGGTTACCGGTAATTAAAAATTACCAGTAACACATCTTGGGAAGATCTTAATTCTACTGCTTGTTGAGCACCTGGCCTGAGCATAGCGTTGACTGACCTTCAAGGCCATCAGTGTGGCATTTCTTGTGTGTCATAGAGCAACAACATTTTTGAAACCTAGGCAAATTCCTAGTGCTGCCTCATTTATTCTAAATATTAATCACACGAACAGCAATGACCAAATTCACATCAGGGGATTCAGGCAAGGCAGGAAATGGTAATTAATAAAATTATAATCAAAATTCAAGGAAAAAAGCACCTGGGAATTGAAGATAATATCAAATAACACTCCCACCTTGTTTTTCTATTTACAGTGGCATTTCACTTTGGTTTTGCATGAAATGCACAGTGCAACAGGGTAATAGTCAGTACTTAGGTATTGATAAACAAGCAAAAATGAGAGAAGTAGAACAGTGGGAAAGATGTGTAAAGGCATGGAATAAAAATCCACAAAGAAGGAAAAAAAAACAAAAAAGAAAGAGATATAGAGATATTACAAGGTAAGATACAGAAGATTTAGCAGGAAAAACATAGCCCTGTATCATTCAAAAATCTATGCAACAGACTCTCTAACCCCAGATGCCAAAACTAATCTTCAGTTTTAAACAGGTAACATGCGCTAATGCAGACAGCATTTCAGCAATGTGGTCATCCACCTGCCTACTCCACCTAGTCGTGTTGTTATTTTCTCTGTTTTCTTTATTGTCACAAACTATGTGCTGTAGAATTCTGCCCCATATAAATTCAACATAATTACTTTCAAATGTTGCTGTGATCTCCAGTTTATTCTTCTCTTTCAGACACAGCACTTTTTGTGCTGTCTGCAGCTCTTCATCTTTTTAACATCTGACTTCAGCCTACCCAAACTCCTACCTGCTGCCTTCTCTAATCTCAGACATTTTGAGTGATTTTCTTGTCCCTGGTTCCCTGCATCTTTCTTCACCTGTTTTGAAAATACTATCCTGGATGAGGGATGATATCTAGTGCTTGTGTCCTACTCTCTCACAACTGTGCTTATCTCACAGCTCATCCTGGGCTTATGGTTTCTGACCTCAGTAGAAGAACTGACGGCTCTCTCCTTGATTTGGGAAAGCACAGGAGTTCTTTATTAGGCTCCTGTTCCTCAGGGAACACGGCTTATGTTATTATGCTGTCTGCAACAGTCAGAGTCATCCCTTCCCTCCACCTTGTGAATCAGTATGCCTATTTCAGTCAAATCTGACACAGGGTAGATGTATTTTAAAAACTTAAAGTTTTCCTAAGTTTCATTACAATAGGAATTTGAGGAGGCAAAGAGTATCTTAAAGATGCTTAAAGTGATGGAAATCTCTCAGTGTAATTCCACATGCTGTTGTCCATTGGAGAACCCACACTGAAGATGTTTTAACAGAGGAGCTGTAGGTATGGTTGACTTCGAACTGGTGCTTTCTTAAACGTCCAGGTCAATCAATCCTGACACATAAACCCACACATTATCACGGTTCATTACACTCATCAGAGCTCAAAGAACTTCTTGTCTATTTTTAATGAAAATAGTTATCTTTTCAACATCAATTCTTCCCTTTGTCTGGAGCATCATAGGTGGAATTTGGCTAGAGGGTGAGAAGCAGCTGAAGTCTCTGCTGTACAGTAAGTAAACTTGGGGAAAATGGCCTGTGGTTTCAGAGGATTAGAGATAGATCTGGGCTATCTACTTGAATAAAAATAACAGCTGCTTGCCAGGACATAATTGTGCACATTGGGAATTTGTTTTTTTAGCTTTTTTTTTTTTTTTAAGCTTATAAAGTACAAGTAGCTTAGCATATCTGTAAGCAAAACAAATTACAAAGGTTCTCCTCGCAGCACATTTCACTTTTCCTTTCAAAAAAAGCATGTTTATGAAATTAGGGTACTCCCCCAAAGGGCCTTGAATAATTATAAGATATATGAAATAACTACTGTAGGCTTTGAAATCAGTGTTGCAGAAGATAAGGATTTAGCTAGGATGCAGCTCAGTCAAACCGGAATAATTTGTGCTTGGTTGTGCTTAAGCAACCAAAACATTTCACTGACAGGCACTGCAAATGACAAGCGCTCTGTGTGCCACTGCTTTCTTAGTCTGGAGAGCGTTCTGCTTAATATTTATAAAAATGATCTGCAAACTGATTCAGCCTAACTAGGTCTGCCTGTACTACCGTTATCTTATCACATCCCGCAGGGGTACAAAAGCTCAACAGTGAATTAATCGTAATATGACGTTTGGAAGAAAGAAAGAAGAGAAACTAGCATGCTGGCTTAAAACATTGGAGATTACAGATTGTATTTATGACTTTTTTGAGATGAAAAAGACATTTTAATAAGCATCTGTCGATAAACATCAAAGTTGTTAGTTTTATTAAGATTTCTGTGCCCTTTTTCTCAAACATTTAAAGATAACAGTCTGCACTGAAAACACCAAGTTTAGCAAGTAGGTACATTTAGCAGTAGCTGACAAGACTGTTGATTTTGTAGCCGTTTAAGAAGATAAACAGTAAAAATGAAAGTGGAAATACAACCCCAGCCATCCCTTGCAGTATGAGAAACGTGCAGCATTACAGCAGAAGCTGCATGTTGCTTTACAGAACAAGTTTACATATAAATCATTACACAAAAGAAATACATTTATTATGTAATCGATATCTACAACCCAATTCACAGCAAAAAAAAAAAGACTTAGGAAATCACAGCCCCCTTCTGTGCATGTGTGTGCATGCTTGTATGTATGTTTTAAAAAAAAAAAATAAATTTGCATGTTAACTGCTCTTAAACGTATCTGGCAGAGATGATTTTAAAGACATTAATTCCTAGCAGCATACTTAAAATAGGAAATTAAGCAGAGAACACTGTCTATGAATTTCCCTTGATGATGGAGCTTATCTCTAATTCAGCATTGGATAACCCAGAGGTGCAAGAGCTTTTCTAGGAGTCCAGAGTAAGGGGGAAGGACCTTGTGCAACCTGGACTTGAATATCTGCTCACCAGACAGAAATTCATTCTCTGTTCTGCTCCTCAAAAAACAATTATACGCTGGTTTGGGGTGTGTGGTGTGTTTGTTTTCAAACCACTGATGTGGATACCTAAAGCCTACCTACAGGTAGATACAGAAGCTGCAATTCCTTATTTTTTTTTTCTTTAATAATTTCATTTGGAGGCAAGACTTCCTGATTTTGTTTTTTTTTTTAATAGTTTGCGTTCTGCTGAGACAATGCAAGATCCACTAACTTCCAAAAAAAGGTTGTGTAATGCAAACCAAGACAGTACAAGGTAGGATGAAAGCGAGAGTACTCCAATGAAAATGAAACATATGGCAAAGGAATTACTCTGCAAGATTTACAGCTTGATAGACAATGATATCCTTGTTATAGAGGTTTAAAATAATTCTGTACAACTTATTTATACCTCTACTATAAAATGTAAAGGTTGGTTTAAAGCAGCAGTATGAAGATTATCAACCTCTACTCACTTCTATTCATTACTTAATGTCTTCAACTCAAGCACAATTAAAAAAAAGACTTCTTCCACAAGCTTACTCAAAACTATTTTTCAGTATATTACAAACTTTTTGATAAAACCCTTTTCACTGGAAAGGCTAGTTTCTTTCAATGGTTTCTTCTTTTTCCCACTAAAATGTTTTGGTTAAAAAGTGTGTTGATGACAAGGGGAAACTTTCAGGTGAAACATCAGTGAATAGAGAAATGTCTATAGGTTTCATTTAAGTTACCCTGGCCTCTACAGAACATCTAATATGCCCCGCAGTCCTACCTTTTAGATGATATTTTAGTCAAGCAGCACAAGTGAAGTATTTAAGAAAGTTTAGTGTTGAGTCAAATGTGATGTTTTGCTGGTTTAATTTCCTGATGATATTTTCTGATAACAGATTTAATTCCTTGATGTATGTGATAACATTTCTATTCTTTTTCAGCTGCTCACATGTCAAAATAAATATTATTTGTTACCACTGCTTCACTCTATTTAAAATTATTTTTTAAAATATTAGATGTTTGTACGAAATGAACGACTGACTTCTTCCATACAAATTTAACAGGAAGAACTTCCATTGACTACAACAGCCTGGGTTATGACTCATCATATCGAAAGTGTTTTACATTCTCAATCCAGGCTCTGGAACTACTATATAGATAATTTTTTACATGCATAAGCTAATAATACCAGATGATCTTCTAGGGAAAGCTGTTGTAAATTTGTCTCAGCTGGAAGCCATTTCAAAAGTTTATGTTGTAGAAAACAGGAATTACATTTTTACTTCAAAAGAATTAGTTAAAATTCAGATGTTGCCCATGTGTGGAAAGGACACAGAGAAAACCAGTAATTTTTCCCGCTAATGAAATATTTGAGCCTTTTTTGCACAGAATCATAGAATCATAGAA
>NW_008610046.1:0-32351 GCF_000691845.1 Merops nubicus
TCTATATATTTATATATATAGATATATTTTCCTTAGCTTACACAAGTCATACTCCTAGCACTTCATTTATCCTCCTGAGACTGTTTGTTCAAATCACTCTTTTTCATCCTTAGCCACTATTCTACCCCGGGGACCAGCTACAGGCATTCCCCATTATTAATTTTTTATTCAAAGAAACAGCTAGAAAATCCATTAAGGGGGAAGGAGGTAAAAGGAGAGAGGGAGGAAGAGAGAGAGAGAAAAGGAGAAAAGCAGAGAGAAAGAGGAGAGAGAAAAGGGGGCAGAGAAAGATTTTTTTTTTCCCCAGACAACAGAAAACAGATGGCTTACTTCTTCCCTGAGACCTTGTCTACTTCCTTGCACATTTTAAAACCTTTCCTGAATGCTCCTTTATCCCCCCATGGAAAGGACGTGCACTGTTGCAGAAGGGAGAAGATCACATCCAGTCTCCACACGGGGAAAGAGCAATGCCATACACTGCACGGGAGTACTCCCAGCACTGCCTGTGAGATGCTCAGATACACATGTAGAATCTATCTATCTATCTATCTATGAATATAATGGCAAGAGCCAACAAAACATCTAAACAAAAGTGTGAAACACTTAAAACAGAGCCAGAAAGGGTTTGCAATAAGCTAAAATGGGAGTGTGCAAAGGTTCCCCTCCCCTGAGGAGGGCTGGCTGCCCCGAGCCTTTATGTAGCAGTGTCAATTCATTAGTGGAGCTGTGCCTGACAACCCTGTCACTGCACAACGTGTGTCCACTCATTACCTGTAAGCTTCCAGTGATCATATGCTGGTGAAGGACTACAAACATACCTGGCTGTCTCTGACATACAGAGAGCCGACAGAGAATGAAAGGAGGAAATTGCAATTCAATTCAGTGCATATGGAGAATAAAGAGACATCATTTCATATGCACTGGCTTATCCTTCCCTTTGGTTTATGTTAAAAAATATACAGTATTAGCTGCCTTTTCCTCCTGGGAAATGAGCAGTATAGGTAATGGAAACCAATAAAGAACTGTCATGTGTGTTACTGCAATCTGTCTACATTTAGGTGATTCCTGTTATGTCCTATATCTGACCAAGAGGGAAAAGCAATTGTTCAAATGAAACCAGGTGACAAATCCTCCCAATCACTTCTCCCTTCATGTCTCCACAATCAGAGCACTGATCTGAGAAGCCACAAAGATAGCTCAGCATTAAGCATTTCAGCACTCCCAAGAAACGTTTATCCTAAAGTAACAAACTAACAAAAGATCCCCACATTCCTTAGAGAACACGAGATGAAATCTGACTGGCCACTGAATATTCAAAGCTACACACACAAAGGTTTGCACATGCACTGGCCACAGCATAATCCTTCTTAGGGCAGACCACAGCAGTTACGCTCCAGTCTCTTTCTTTTCATGGACTTTTAGCCAAGCGATTCACGTTAAGATTTGCAAGATGAGGTAAGATGCTGGATTTGTTAAGAGCAAGATCAGGAGAGGTGCAGCCTGCCAGGCAGAAGTGCGATGACTGAGATGGATTGCAGGTCTTTACTTCCCCTGCCCATCACAGACTGTTCCCTGTTAACTGTCATGACACCTGAGCAAGGGCACTGAGATAATTTTTTATCCCAGATATAAAAATGGGGTAAGAGCAACACACCCAGGTTTTCAATTGGGTTTTAGCCACAAAGCCTGGCAGTATGACCTGAACTATGACTGCGTGAGGGACACAAATGACACAGCCCTGGCAATTCCTGTTTCAGGAGCTCCTCCACCAACTGCAAATTAAAGAAAAGGGTCAGCTTCGTTTAGTGCTAACTTCTGTCTTCATTTCACGCTCAGAGGATAGCACTCAGGCTACAGCCTTAGCTCATGCAAATCAAGAAAAGCTCAGCAGTAATCAGTGTTAGACTGATTTATAACAACTGAAAACCTAGCCCCTTACAAGGTCAATATTAGCAAAAGAAAGGAGTGAATGTGATGGTACTTACTGTGGATTTGATAAGTAAAGGCACTCCACAGAGGGGGGAGGAGTTTCTTACATGGGAATCTTTCATTAGGCTTTGTGAATATTTCCGCTGTTCAAAGGCAAGGGTGGAGGGAAAAAAAATCATACACACCAGAATATGAACCTTTGTCACTAATAAAAGAGCTCTTCAAAATGTGCTTTCTCCTGAATTCTGTTTTTTTTTTCCTGCTTGTTTCATTGTTCCTCATGTTTATAGAAATTTGTCCAAGTCCTGTAGGCAGCAATCAGTTAAATAAACTTATGATGGCTTATTACCTAGCAATTACTAGGGCTTTTTTTCTTTCAGATCTCTCACAAAAGTGAGTTAATATTTCTGCACTTGTGAAAATGTGCTTAGTAGTTTTATTACACAGACATTTCTACATGAAGGTGAAAGAGTCTCTATCACTACAGCTTGTTCTCAACTGGTACTGAATTCAATTATTCACTGCATTTAATGAAATCTAAAAAACTGCAGTAGTTGGTCATTATCTAAAAGAGAAAAATGGCTTTAACAGTATCTACAGATAAGCATGGATGCCTCCTACTAAAAGAATCTATTCCTAACTAGTTCTTGATATTTCAGCTAAATGAAATCACTTGTCTGATTAAAAAACTGCTGATAAGTCCTGAGTAAGCAGTCACACGAAGAAGCACTGAAGTTGTTAAATGAGAATCTCCAGGAAGCCCCATTTCATTGATTTATTTCACTTAGATGCCAGAGATAAAACTATCTGATGTGGCACAGAGAAACCAGCGATGACTCACAACTCACCTGAGGAGTTATGCCATCTCAATGGCCAGATTCCAACCTAGATGGGACAGACAGTATTCCTTCTACTGTACCCAAATGATGCAACAATCTCTGCTTCAGGATTCCAGACCCACATTTAAGAGGGATGAATTTGTGAAATAAGTTCTCTGTTTTACATTGCACACAAATTCTTCAGGTGACATTGAAGCAGAACCCCCATTTACCTTCCTGTACATTTTCCCTCTGTACGTAGACTCTAGTTTATAGGTAATAATGCACCTTTGAGATTAAAAGAGCTTTTAAAAACACAGGAATGACTACATTTTGTATTCTGCTTTTATACTGTATCCCAGCTTTCCAAATTAAAAAACAGACAAAGAGCCCCAACCACCAAAACAGGTTGTGCTATTCTTTATAGTTATCAGTAATGGCAGAACAATGAGATCACACCTATAAAACTGTTCTTCCTCACCTGGAAGCAGAGCAGCACTTTTGCCATTTCAGAGATCCACTTCCTGTTCATAAAGAGGCAATTTCTTTGGGTAACAAAAGCCGTGTGCTTTTGGCAATAAGCCAGGAAGCCTAAAGAGAAACCTTGAATTCTGAAAACATAACAGACAAGGGACTCAGCTTAAGAAAAGATTTCATCTATCAACTAACAAGAGGCTGGGGTCACGAAGCAGGGTATTCTTTATACTTGAGAGACCAAGCTAAAAGTCTTAAAAATGTACAAGAAAACCCTGGCTGGCATGCTCTCCGTATGTAATAGAGGTGGCAGCTTGGAGAAGGCTTATCATTTCTCCTGACATTCTGACAGAAATGTGTAATATAGAAGTTTAGCAGTGTGGGCAGGTTAAATTATACCAGGCAGGAGAAATCATTTCAATGTGAATTGAAGCGTTTACTCTTGTCCACTTCCAGCTCTAGCTTGTTATTCTCTCTGCTTCGCACAGCTTCATGCTTTTAACAGCAAAGCTTCACTTTAAAACAAATTTTATATAGGGGGTGCTTTGGTTCTAGGATTTGGTGTTTACTCAAAAAAACATCCTTAACACGCTACTAAAGTGTGACTTGGTTCTTGCTCACCTATTGAATTTTCTATGTATTTTTCTTTAATGTATTTACCTGGTATGGCAAATACTGTGGTAAACAGATTATACATTGAGCAATATGATTATGGGAAGTTTTGACTAAATCTTAGTGAATTTATATAGAGAAAATATTCTTATGAATAAAAATGAACTTCCAGAAAAACATGCCATTTCCCCATGAAAAAGAGCATTTTCAACTTCAGACTTTCATTTCTATTTAAAAAAAAAGCGTAAAACCTGCTCAGCTAAGCCTCCTCAGCCTGCTTTTCACAGAGTCAGGGAACACTCTGCTTTTCTACCTGTCTCAGAAGCTCAAAGCATCAGCTTTTCTAGAACAGTGCAATCCACACCACATGCCAGCCCAAACGACACACTATCATCAGCTCTAAATCTGGAAAGGAAACCAGTCCATTAACACCTATGTGTAAAGAAATACTTCTGGAAAGGTGTCCCCTATAGCTCTGTGGTGCATTGTGAACTACCATGAAGCATAAGTCCCTCTGGAGATGGAGAGAGCTTCCAGATCTTAAACCAGCTGAGGGGTTCTTCTTGTCCAGTTGTTTTCCTAAGCTTTCATTGCCATCTCCAAGAGATGTTCACGCTTCTTTACCAGCTCTAAACATCTTCCCTAGATCTGAAGGTAAAGTCACTCCTATTTCTAATTGATTTTTGAATTCAGGGTGCTTGGTGTCATTTAGCACTTTGGAGTAAGTGGACACTAATTAACGGTAAATTACAATAAAATTTATACTGAATTACATGCAGCATCTGCATTAGTAGCCCATGAGTTCATTCTGATTAATGTTTTCACAGGAAGTAGCAGGGAGTTTGTAATGATTTGCTAAGGCAGCTCTTTAAAGCTCTTTAGTCAGATTTCCCATTAACAAAAACAAGTCTTAAATTACGTAAAGACAATGATTAATGTAAGTAAGTATTTTGTTACTGTACATATCAATCGTGCAAAGAAAAGAAACTTGGTATCACAGTTGTCACACCACCTAAAACCCCAGAAATGCACAGTGTAAAAGTGGTCAGCTCTCATTTTTACTCCCCAAGACACCCAGAAATCTCACACCAGGATGTGACCAAGAATTGCAGATTCAGGCATCCCTCACTCCACATGGAATGTGAAACAGCACTATGGGTTTTAATGGAGCTGAACCTGAATGGCACGAATCTTACTGAGACCTGTCAGATGCATGTGCAGGACAAGGAACACTAGACTGCCGGCCGAGCAGTCCTGAAGGATGCTCTAAGCAGCAAACCTGACAGTTCCCACAGTGCACTCCTCAACTTCAGAGGATACTTGCTGGAGATGACAGCACGTGGCAGCAGTTGATCCTAAGAATCTCTGTAACACTGGACAACCACCGGTCTCAAAATGTCCTGGGGAACAACGCCCCTTACACACTCTGTCCTGTTGCTGCTTGAGGACAGTGATGATCCACAAACTGCTTGCAGGCTGCTCCAATGTCCCCCTAGCTCATAAGCAATGCACAAGTCACCACTAGGAGCTTCTAAATCAAGAAAAAAAATAAGAAATTGAATAGGAGGGAGGCATGAGATCTGGGAGATCTGTGTTTCCCAGATCTGCTACTGACATGAATGTTTTATTTAATTTCTTTGTATTTAATTTCCCCTCCAATTCACACAATCTGATTTATTTGTATAAAAATATTGGAGAGACAAGCATGGTTTTTCTCTCTCTCTCTGTACTGCACATAGGGCAGTGAGACTCCAAGGTGGAAGCAGTTTCTGAGTGCTGCTGTGCAAAACCAACAATACTAAAATAAGAAAACATCATCTGGATTTCAGGCTTCAGCTGCAGAAGCTCTTCCCTCCTGAACCTTATGTTTATGCTGAAACAGAGCCCCAAACAAAGACCATGTAATGAGTGAGTTCAGAGCTGCTGTTATTCTTGGACCAGGAAAGAGAAACAAAAGCTCTGCAGTGACTGAAAGGAAGTTGTGATGGAGTCTCTCTGTCACTGTATTTTTTATGACGTATGACAAATATGAACATTGATCTTCCAGCATGTTTGTATTTTCCTGGGAGTACAAGATAGTATGTATTTCTACCATATTGAAACCAAGAGCCTTGACTTCACATCCTTGCAATGCCCTCTAAAACTGATCTTACTCAGCCTGCAGCCCGTCTGCTTTATCGTGATGCTCTGACACCATCAATCAAAGCGACCCTGGTAGCACAACAAAGAGAAGTGGCTCCATTCAGGCAGCGATGGTAAAGCTTCCTACCTCTTCAGCTCCTTGAAGTGAGGAACTGCAAGTGTTTTACAGAAAATTAGCCAAGCCTCTTAGTTCCTGTGAATAGGTGAACTCAAAAGCAGGGTGGCCTCCACAGGGCACGAGCCTGAGATGATCTAACACCCCTCGCTCTGTGGCGGACGTCCCCGGTGACTGCAGCTGCAGGATATTTTGTACCAGAGATCATTACCCAGCTAAGGAGGGCCACACGCTCACATGCTGCTGCACTGAGGTCATCTAAATGTCTGAGAGAGAGAAACTCAGTTACTGAGAGTTGAAATGATTTGTGCATGCCAGCACCAAAGCAGGGCACAGGATGGGAGACAGAAATGCATTAAGTGGGGAGGCTGAAAGGTTTTCACCTTCCACCCCCACCACCACCCCCACTGCACTCACTGAAAGCATGCTGGCTGGGGCTGACCCTGTCTTGTCCCAAATCTCATTGCTCTGCTTTAAAGCAGCATTCTCAGTCATCAAGGCTTTGCAAATCAAAACAAGACAAAAAACTGGAAATGCATCAAAACAAGAATCCTCCACCAAGTCCTGGTGGCACATAAGAATGCTGTGAGAAACCTGTTTACCAAACAAGGTTATATGTAAACAATTGGCATATACTGTCCAAAATTAACTTCTTTATTCTCCTTCCCTGCCTCTGGCTGAGAATTTGTACCCAGTGAGCAACACAGAGGCAATAAAGCAGCCATCTATCAACCCCCTAAAACAAACAGTATCACCAGTGTGTTGCCCGAATTTCATTTCAAAATGTTACACATCTTACCCTTCCTAGAACAGCCCTTTTATCTGAGATTATTATGGACTATCACTCATTCTTCAGTTTGTCTAGGATCTGCTAAATGTTTCTCTCTAAATTCATCACTCAGTGCTCATCCACTGCCACACATTAACTGCTCGGTTTTCTCTGAAAATAAGTCACCATAAACTCTACAGGATTAAGTAACTTATCACATCTTATAGCACAACTGGTTTCTGTAAATGATCCCCTGGAAAATGACATTATCGCTCAGTGATTTGGTTCAATCTGATTGCTACAGTTAATGTAATAACGTAACTCAATTAGGATGCTTTTGTTATGAATGAACAACCTTGTTTAATATTGTCTGACTGTCCAGAGCCAGCTTAAATGTGATGTTCAGACGTCCTGTGAAGCTCAGAAATTCAGTGGTGCATTTTAAAAGGAGATATGGGCATGAATTAGAAAGCCCAGGCAATTTTTAAAGACACAAAGGTCATCTTGGTGCTTCCTACTAGATGAAAACTACATAGCAGGGATCAGGAGTCAGTGCACAAAATTTGACTCTCATTATTCAAAGCAAAGCAGGTCGGGTTCACCTTAAGCCATTTCTTCCACATTTCTCAGCTCCCACCAGGAGCTCTCGGTGTGCAGACCAGTAGCCAGCTCTGCACATCTGCTTTTCTTAACACTACAACTCCTTGATTCTCAAAACATCACTATGTGAAGTAGATAACCTGAGGTGTAGCAGTACAGCCTGGTGGCTTATCCTTCCAACAAAAGAACCAGGGGGTCATTTGCTGGTGACACAGCAAGGCACAGGCATAGAGGCTTTCAGAAGGTGTTACCTTGCCTGCAGGCACCATGAGGAAGGAGGGAGGAAGAGGTTTTGCAAAACCTGCACTGGATTAACAGAGAGATGAAAGTCCAGAAAGATCCTTACTCTGCTGGTACCTGTAGGCCCAACCCTAATTCAAACCATGCATTATTCTCTTCACTCTCTACCCTGTTTGGGGAATTTCTGGAATCCAAGATACACAGTAGCTACATTTTACCACTTCCAAGTCCACAATACCCTTATTAGTGCTGAGCCAGATGGAGAGAAATATGCAGAAAACCAAAGCGGTACTCGCTGGAATCCTTCTCAATTCATTGGTGCATGCATTTAATTTCCTGTCTCCTTGTTTTCAGCCTGTCCTTGGATATATTTGTGAGAAACCTGAGATGGTTACATGTGTTGTGGCCTCCAAGACTCTTAAAAACATGAAATAATTACCATAACTTCTCTCTATATTTTTTTTCCTTCTTTTTCTAAAGAAACCTCCAAAGAAATGTCTCACCTTCTCAGCTCTCAAGCCCAAGACTTTTTTCCTTCTGGAGGAAACATAAGAGCAGCCATTCAGGAATGGAGAGCATGCCTCACACATGATTATAAAATCTGCTTTGTTACAAAAAACAGATGTTATTCAATAGCATAAAGTGTATATGAATATTATACTTGAATAACAGGCTAACACATAGTCCTTAAAGAAACACATTTTATAATCTAGATATGTTTGAACGTGGCCAAACTCCAAGATCCACAGATTGAATTTCTGTCTGTCTCCACACACACATACCATACGTGCACACTCATTAATACCTACTCTCCAATACACATATAAAGCATATATCTCATCAACAAATATCTATAGATAGGTGCACTGATCATAAGAAATGTGTCAGCCTGTTCCAGTGAGAGATTTCCTTTCAGGATGTCTAATCATTTTTCTGTGCAAGGTTTACAGGCACTTGTGCAAAAGAAAGACATTTTAGATTTCTTAAGAAAGTATCACAGTTGATACACTCAGTTTAAAATCTGCACCACCCAGGATAACATTCTTCTAAAGGCAGGAAACTAAGAAGAAAAAACAAACTTATTTCTTCAGCGACTTAAAACTAGAACTCTCCTTACATCCAAGATCAGAAAACCACACTGTGATTTTACTTCTGCATCAGTGGCACCCTGAAAATGAAATCTCACCCAGCTCCACCACGTACTCTAATAACCTTCATGGAACTACTTTGACAGAAGTTTTGCTACACATGAAAAGAAAGATGTAATACTAAAATGTGAACAAGCAAAAACTATCTATCATTTGGAATGTCTTTCTTATTGTGATCTAAGCTGCTGGGAAGGCTTTAGGAATTTGCATGTTATCCTTAGAGAGGTCTGAAACTGTCTCTTCTGTTTCTTGTACAGCATTGAGCACATCATCAGCTTTAATCTTTAATCTCTTCTTCCTCTCTCCTCTCCCGCAGAGAATCAAATCCTACAATCTACACATAGATAAAACTCTTGGGTCTAGTGAAGTTTAGCTCTAAGTTTTGCAATAAAGATAGGAAGATTCAGTGCCAGGAACACATTATACCAAACCACCCTATCAAGTTGTGCACATCAGTATCATGTCCCAAAACTCTGCCCTAGCTGGAACAAGAGGGAGGGCAGAGAGCACTGTGGAGGGTGTGATTTAACATGGGAAGGTGGACATCGAGGGGTACTCTGGACCCAGGCCATCTTCTACAGGGAAGCATACAAGCTGATAAGCCCTATCACTTTTCTCACCTCACTGTCAGGATAAATGTCATTAAACACTTCAAAAGACAGAAGAGCTAAACATACACCACCAAACTTTTTTTTTTTTTTTTTCATTCTGCTAATTCCCACAAAATAAGAATGGGGACTGAAGAGAACAGCTTCTAGGATTTCAAACATCCAACACCTACCTACCTTACAGAAATACTCTACATAATCACATCCCTTTTGCCTGAAAGTATTACAGATATTAGTGCTGCTGTGGGAGGAGGGCTTGTGGGCAGCACATACGTGTATTGTAGACATTTATAAAACCACTAGGAGGCTGCAATAAAATTATCTTGGGGTATTTATTATGCTTTTTCAAGAAGCATTTAAAACCACTACTATATTTCATTTAATCTCTCCCCTATGTTTCCTTAAAACACATTTCTCTGCATAGCTATACCTCTAATTTAGAACATCAGTATATACATAAACAGGTATGTTGCAAATAATGTACATCTGTATAAACATATATGCTCAATGAAAATAATGTCTATTATTTTCATAGTATGCATGTGCATACATAAAAACATGCTCCAAACTAATGTACATGTATATCCATTGTATAGGTGATATTCTACAATCCTATAAGAACAGCAATTGCTTATATAAACATAATAAAAGATTAAAATGACTACACATATGTACTGTTTCAGTTTAGAGATGAATTTGCATACTGCATAAATGCAAAAAAAGTAAAACAGAGTGCAACATGTATAAATAACAGCTCAACATTTGGTGTCTTTGCATATTACACAGTGGTTCTGGATCGTGTCACGGGCCTGTTACGCACACAGGTTTCATACTCACCTATAATTCCAACAAGCCTGGATATTTTTGCTATTAATTTTAATTTTCATACAATGAGTTTATTTTTATCCACAGAAGACAGCCTGCCAATGATAAATTTTAAAACCTGATGGCTGAGCAGTATTTTAGGGTACTGATGTGATAGTGTCAGAAGTTTCAAAGCACCACATAGCACAGGAGGAGCGTTCGGGGGCATCCCTGCCAGCCTCCCTGTGTTTCAGTTCTTGATTGTTTACTCAACTGCCAGAAGATGGTCTAAAGCCCTGGGGAGAGCAAAACCTGTTTGGGCCATTGACATTGAGTATCCTTGGTGCAGGAAGTCAGGACCTTAGAGGTATCCATCATTACGCCTGCCTGAAGGCAGGCTGGAGCCAAGGAACTTGCCTGAGAAGCTAGTAAAATTTTAATGCACTCTGTAGTGTGGTCATGTCATACTCAGTTATGGCAAATAATCCCAGATGCCTGCAGAGGTAAAATGGAGCTGTAATGTGCTTGCCTCCTAACCCGAGCTGACAGCAATGATGTACGACTACCATTAGCGGAAAATATCACTTCAACTAACCCATGATCCAGCTCCGCTAAGGGTCACATTATCCATGAGGAACAAATTACACTCCCAAAGTAAATACAAATTTTCTACACGAAATGGGTACCAAAAAAAAAAAAAACCAAAAAAAAAACCCAGAAGGGGAGCTGGGCGGGGGAAGGGGGAGCGAGGAGCGATACGTTACCTATGACAACACGCTGCGAGTGACAGGGATGATAAAGGAGGGGACAAATCAGGGGCTGAGGGCGCCGTGGCACAGCCAGCCCCGAGAGCACGTCCCCACGCCTGGAAACAACCTGCTCCTCGCTCCCCTTCGTGGCAAATGCATAATCTTTTACAAGGAATATGCCTAGCTCTGACTTTATTGCCACTCTAGCTGTAGGGACCCTCTATGTGGCACATCAAATGAATAAAAAAGATCCTTATCTTTCCTCCTAATGGGCCTTAAACAGTAAGAAATACTTCATGATTGCCTGAGCATTGCTAGCATATAAAGTCTGGGTGATCTTTCACCCTCGGGGCAAGTTTAAGGTGCTGCATTTTCCACAGTTAAAAAGACAACACCTGTACAAATACGCAGCATAAATCGCACTGATGGGAAACATCCTGGCTTTGCAGAAACAGTTTTAGGAGTAATACTGAGAAACTATTTCTCTAATCCTACCCTTAGCCAAAATAAACAGATACCAAACAGTAAGATATTACTATCCCATGACCTGAAGTAATTGCTTAAAATTGGCTTCTCAGCCACCATTTCCCCATGGAGCCTTGTTTGCTCAACACATTGGTATCCACCATCCAAGGAGGCTTCTCCCCCCCCATCCCCCCCAAGAATTCAGCTCCTTCTTCCTCTTGTAAATAATCCTTTTGCTGTTCCAGGAGCACAGTGTGCTGCTGCTCAGGGTGAAGGGGCTCAATGGGACTGGCAGCTCCTCAGCCTGTTTCTACCAGCTGTAACCTGCCATGCAAAACCCCAGGGAAGTCCAGTCTGTGGACAGAGCTCCACGAACCCCTCCTGGAGCTCCCACATACAAGTCCACCCCTGTACTGCACTCAGTCCCCCCCTTCCTGAACCTTAGGACCTTGCAGCCCCACAGAAGCTCCCTTTCCAGTGATTTCCCCTGGCTACAGCCCCTCCATTCCCTGTCTGGGACAACCGGGGAACACCTCACACAATCTAAGGTGACATACTAATTTCTCAGTCTCGCTCTTACTAGACTTGAGATGACACTATATTTTGAAGTTTTCCCCTAGAAGCCACCCCAGTTTTCATAGACGTGTCCTAGAGCTGAAGAGTGTAGAGAACAGGGTGAGAAAATTGATGATACACTCTGTTTTCAATAGCTCAATAAATACTGAGAGTTCCCTCTAAGACCAAAATTTTTCAGATCAGAAAAATTATAATGCATTATTTATACTCAAACAGTGCATAAACACCCAACTGAAACCCTGGCTGAGTTTCTGGATAGCAAGAAGAGTGCAGTTATTATTGTATGGTCATAGTGGTGGCCATATGAAAATTCAGCTTGCTCCCAGCTATCTACCTGCTACAGCCTTGACACCATCCAAGTGGACATTGCTCTTTCAAGTGCTACCCAAACTCCTCCTTCCTGACTTGTAGGAGTGAGGGAAAAAATACCTCCAATACAGTCTTGTTTCCAAGCACCCTACTAAAAAAAATCCCAAACTGATGCAATTGTCCATGTGAGAATGAATTGCACCGGCCTATAAACGTACTCCTCTGTAAAATACAAGATGGTATAAAGCAATTTCATCACCATTTAATGCATTTATGATAGAGCTTTTACTTCCAGCAGCAGAATATACAGAAGCCAGCCCTGTGCAGAGCAGTTATTTACCTTGGCTTTGTTTGCCAGGACAGTTTATGGTGGGGTTGCTTTGGGTTCTTTCCATTTCCAAAGAAAAGACAATTTGCTGTGCCCTGCACACATTTCAGGGAAGGGGAACAACAGAGCAGCACTGACACGTGAGCCAGCAGATCTGAAAATGATGCTCTGTGTATTCAACAGAGACACAGCTAAGCAGGACACTTCAAGATTTGGAGGGCAGGGAGGAAATGCTTCTGGTGTTCGTGGCCAATGAACTTTGCATTTGTTCAGTGCTACTGAAAGGCATGACTTTAGGGAGGCACATCCCAAGTTCCTCTTATAACAAAAATATCACGGTATCTATAATTACCTAAACTAATTGAGTTTGTAAAAAGCTGGGCTAAGAATTGTGGAGTTTTTCAACATAGCCAGAAGCACACTGGAAAGCCAAGTATACACAACCACACACACATACACAAATACCAAAACACTCGTATGGATGGATGGTCAACTACCAAACACTGAAATACAGCCCACACACTAAACTGGGTGACATACCTCTGCCAAAATACTACTCCAAACTCTTTTCTCCCAAGGCCATACACAAAACAGTTGTCCAACAGCACTTTGGCAACATACACTGGGTGCAGGTGTGAATGTTCGTGTGTGTGTAGACACACACAAATAACCACCCCTGGTACGGAGCGTACCAGAGCGATTTGTGATATTTGCCACACCATAGCCTTTGGTTCTAGCTGGTTTGTATCCAATCAAGTGTACTAGTGTTATCAGTAAAAACATACTGATGAAATCAATATCATTCTTCAGCTCTCATGATGCTTTCAGTGGCACATTATTTTTCTTTTTGAAGAGAAAAACCCTGAACAAGCAACACTCTCCCAGCAGCATGGGCTTCTGAATTAAGCACAACATCCACCCATTGTAATCCCCTCCCAAGGAGGGGTAAGCTCTGTTACTCCTCCCCTCTGACCATATGCCAACACCTTGCAGACTTAATTACCAGTTTGACCCACCTCTTCCCTCCCTTTGCATCCCACCCAAAGTCCATCCAAAGCAAAGCCTGCTTCAGGAGTGGTGCTCGGCAGTGCTTCGGCTGCAGCTGCAGCCATCCAGAAGAACACATTTTAATGGGATTCAAGAGCCTCATCAAGAGAGAACTGATTGGGTACTACTAAGTCAGACACAGAATTAAGTCATCAATTGCAGTAATTTTTTTTAAGTTGTACATCTATTGAAGCTGGATAAAACCCAAGCGAGAGGCAGGACTCTCCTCCTCTTGAATCAGGCGTAAGGAACAACTCTGCACACTGCAAAGCAGTCCCTTGATCGATGAAATATTTTCCTAAGAAGTAAAAAAATCACTATAGTGTCTCAGATTGAGACTTAATTTTAAAATCAATCTAATTAAACAGAGTGGTGAGAGGAAATGGTAGAGATGGCAAATAAAAAAGGACCTTACTCCTTTACCTCATCTTTAGCACTTGACTTGCTCATCAAAGCTTTCAGTACATCTGTTCAAGACAGGACTTCCTTTTGTTTTCACAAGATGAACTCTGTGTTTGAACTTAGGTTTCTTAATATTGTATTAATTAGCACAGGTAAAATTTTAAAGATTGTATCTAGATATCAGAAGATAACACAGTTGCACTTCAGTTTGTCAGCTATGCAATAGCTTGCCCTAATTTTAGATTATCAGCTCTGGAGACCTACTCAAAGAGTAAGACTGACAGACTTTTTAATGGAGAAAATCTGAGTTCCTCTGGGATCCATACTTTTTTCTGATTCAGTAAGAAATCCCAATGGCATTTGCTGAAAGGATCCCAGGATGGAAAATGACATCTCTCTAAGAATTAGTGCTTCGTATTCTGATGCAAGTCCTCCAAATATACTCTCCTTCCACAGACATACTTGCTACCTCTTCAGGTTTTTAGCAACAGGAGAGTGAAAAGCCTGCTTTGAATGCTCCCGTCCAGTAGTGTGTGCCAATTTGGAATGAAGGAGCATGAATCTATATAAATAGACAAATTATCCACCCAAAACATGTCATTTCAAATTGAGATGCTGACACAGCCTTAGCTACAGTACTGCTAAGCAGGGGCTGCATCATTTTTCAATTAAATATCCTTGTTTCTTCTCCCTGAGAAACCTCTGGAGAAATGTCTCATTTGAGGGCAGACACAGATAGAAAGTGGCTCTGTCTGTCGGCTTCCAATTAAAGGCCAGGGAAGATGGATTGGAGGCACAGCCATCACCTAATAGAGATCAGATATCAACAATGATTTACGCAGCCAGATAGACACCTATTCAAGTGGGGCAAAAAATTACACTAACAGCCTAGGAGACATTGCTTTTCCTACTCTGTCACCAGTCACTATTCATCTGCTCCTCAGCTTCCCAGGTCCTGCTCTCTCCTGCATTCTCCTACTTCACTGTGGCCCATCTAGTCATGCTTGAACTGACTCATCTTTCAGCCACCTCAATTTGTCACACACCTTTCATCATACTGATCTGCCATTGCTTATTCAAACGTGCTGATCTGTCTTTCTAGATTCCAGGTCTTGTTTATTCTAGAAGAAATATGTACTTGTCTTGCACTACTTCTGCCTCTTGTAGATCTCCCAGGCACACTGTGTCTGGGCATCAGTGTGGGTTTGCTCTTCAGAACCTTAAACAAAGCAAAATTGTTTGTTTTCCATTTTCCAAACAGCAAGCACAGAATTAATCTGCAGCACTATACCATATTGTCTGTATACTTCAGGATATTAACATCTGCAAGATAAAGTACTAAAGCAGAACTCCTCTTCCCAGCTACATGTCATGCAAAGCTGTTTCTGGTGGCAAAAGAGTAACTCCACAACCTGAAGTACACTGTCCTAGGACCAACCAAGAGCAATTTGACAATTGTTACTAGAACAGCTCCACAGTTGGAGGGCAATACCCTCATCATAAGACATTTGGGCCAAGGATCTTAAAACTTCTAATCCTGACGACTACAATTCTGCTCCCATGGTATTTAATGAGGATGCCGAGCGCTATTTATGGAATGATCAACCTCCTGCAGAGAGGTTTAGCATCCTCACTTCTCCCAGTGTATTTTGCTCATAGGAATTTTTGGTCCTAAAAAATGTTCTTTTATTTAAAGCAGGAATTCAAAAATCTTCTGGGTCCTATTGAAAGAGATCTAAAAGATCCTGCCTGTCTGAAGAAAAGAAGGTTCTACTTGTCAGTTAAACAAAGGAATAACGCACAGCCTCCTTTATAGTGTGTACTTTACCTGTCATCCAACAGCCCATTATCATGTCACGGCAGAGTGCACTTTTCCACAGGTCACTTTGTTTAAAATGACATGGATAATGCACATGTCAGCGAGCTGACAGTCCCGACCGTCCTTCAGAGATAAAAACCGCACGACGAGCGCCTGTTCTTATCTGGGGTACATGCCTTGGTCTATCATCTAAGTCAGGCAGAACATGATTTCTCCAGAGAGCACTTTTTTCATTTCCTGATTTTAAGAAAATCAAATAAGCACCATTTGTCTTCATCTGAATATGCTTGACCTGCTCAAATGATGATGTCTCGCATTTTATAACAGGCTACATATGCTGAATTCAAATTAACAGCAGAACAAGGCCTTTAGATCTTTGCCTAGGCTGCCAGCACAGGCTGAATAAATATGCCAGAGTTAGCTGTCGTCTTCCAGAATTGGGCCTGAGCTATAAAACTCAAAGCGGGGTCTGGTACTGGGATTTGAAAAGCTCTGAATTATTAGGGATATTTGGATCTGCACTTAATCTCATTTCATTAGGAGGGAAGACAAAATATAGATCACAGAGGAAATACACATCTGGATTTTAAATCCTTCCTGCACTAGTACTGGTATATTCTGTGTGAAGTACAATCTCACGTTTTCCTCTTCTGCTGCGTTGCAGAAACTCTCCTGAACCAGCACACCACCCCAAAAAAAGCTGCCTCGCTGCCTTTTTACATGGGAATGCTCTAAGAGGAGAGTGCTGTGAAGCCAGCAGAGGTTTAGCTCCATAAATGCAGCAGTGGCAGGAAATTACACTTCTAGTTCTGGGTGCCATAAACACAGGAGCTCAACTTCAGTTTATCATCTTCCACTGCATAAGGAACATCCTGAAAATGAATAATCACTTCACAGGATGGAATGTAATGGTACCGCATTAAAAATTCATATCTAAAAGTGCAGGTTAATATTCTGTGCAAAAACCCAACAAAACCTCCTCTTTCTGTTGTCACACTGATTAACTCCAGTGATTAGTTCCCTTCTGAAAGGGAAATCACTGCAGTTCAAAGCAAACAGTGGTTCTTTAACATAGTTAGTAAATTATTAAGAAACATGAGGAAAAAAAATCTCTACTTGGGAAATTACTGAAAGAGCTGAAGGGCAAAGCTTTGGCAGTTATATACAGAATGATTTGAAAATTATTTTTTTTTTTTTTGCTTCCTGCTGCACAAATCCTGTAGAAAACTGATTAAATTCATGAAAGCTGATTTCTATATTCATTGCTTCTTTGTAGATTTCACAATAAATTTGTTCCTTTTCTGTTGTATAAGCCACATACCAACATGGTCATCTCTCTTCTTCTTGACTTGACTTGGAGTTAGTAACCACTCATAAAACTCTTCAATGCTATTATATGAATGGTATTTACTGACATTACCTTCCCCAACTTCCATCCCCCAATTTATCCAGTGAAAGAGGAGGCAAAAGCGATTACATGACCAAAACATCCCTTAAGGCTCAACATACAAATGAAAACCACAAAATCCAACCTGGAAATAAAGAAATTAGACCAGGTTTTCTGCAATCATTATTTCATTTTTGCCAGGGAAGGAAAGTAGATGTTAGTCTGTGCACAACAAAATGAGACGTAAAAATGAACATCAGTGTAAATAACAGTTCTTCAGTACTATGAGTCTTCTAAACAATAAACAGCATTAGAGATCAGTGCCTGACTTTTTCAGAATTATGTTCTTCCCATTTTCCACTTAGAAACCCATAGTTATTGAAATAATTATTAGCAAGTTGTATCACGTGAATCATGTACAGTCTCCAAATGTTGTTTCTAAAAAAGATACATACATCAACCATAACACTTCAATTTTAAGACCCTTGCCTGCAGAGAAGCAGAACAGGTGATAACAGTGTTAAATAACTGTTTAAAAGTGCATATATGAAGGTTACAAACATATTGAGTTGCTGTTGGAACTTCCCAAAGGAACAGGAAACCACAGAAAAGGTTGGGAGTGAGACTGGTGTTCAAAACCAACCCCCTCAAACCATGGCACCAATATGCTTGAAGATTACTTGTGTATCTTCCACAATATTCATTAGAATTCTCTTTCCTTGGAGGTCTATTCCAAAATTAAATTAAAGGAAACAGTCTATTCTGTGTATAGAGACACTTTAGATCAATCCAAAAGGAAACTTTGAAAAAATAACAGAATAAGAGGAATAGGTGAATCAAAAAAATCCAACAAATTATTTTTGCTCCCATACTGATTTCCTTTCTTACCTTTTCTTCTTGATCACTGTCGCTGTCACACTGAAACACAAAAAGAAAAAAAAAAAGACAGGTAAGAGAAACTTGCTGCAGCAAAAACCCCAAAAAGATCAAGATTTCTGTGAACAAGATGGCTGAAGCTCATAAATGCTACGGCATCAAATTTGGTACCTTTAGAAAAAAGCTTGATTATTGTATGGGAAGGGATCTTCCCCCACACGGTTCTTGAAGATGACACATTCGTATGTTTGAGTTACTGAAACATTGCACTGAAAACAACAAAAGCCGTTTGCAATTAACAGTATCCTCTGTTAGTTTAATTCCCACGCACAGGAGCTGATGGTGCATGAGCACGCTTAGAATCCCAAACTGGATGAAGGAAGAAGAAAAAGAGTATGAGAGGGCTGGTTTGTTTTCTGGTGATGGGCAGTATTTCTCCTACTGCCTGCCCATACTGCAGCTTCAGGGGCTCCCCAGACAGGAGGGCATGGAGATGGGGCTCAGGTTTGCCTGTCCCAGAAGAGAAGCGTTTGCAAGGTTGCCATGGGCCAGAACCACTTGGAGGCTTCACCCTTGTCTTTGCTTACCACTGCTGAGCTGAAGAATTCAGAGATCACAGAAGACGCAAGGATGTGCCAAATTAATTGGTTCATCAAGGCTCTGTATAGTCAGGAGTAGCCCAGGTATAGTAAACACTTATAATGCTGTAACATGCTGAACAGTAACCCCCAGTCATTCTTGATATTGATCAAGTGCCACTGCTCAATTTTCACTAACTTTTACTGTTGTAGAAATACAGAAGGACTGGATGAAGCAAGCTTCAGTAGAGAGAAGCATCAGACACCCAGGACATTTCCATTTGCTCAAAGTACAAAAGCTGTGCTGGGAATGGGACTGTAAGGATCATACAACTCACACCTAGCTGCTTCTCAGACACAGATTCAATTTGCTCCACCTAATTCTGGGTAACTGTGGAGTGGTCACACACTTGGCTACCTTTAGAGTAGAAGAATGAGAAAAACACCTCCTTCTGGGTTTGGGTTGTCTTGGGTTTTATTTATTTTAAACTACACTTTTAGATTCTAGAGAACTGAATGGTCTGTATCATTCAAGGGTGAACTCGTACCTCTGCAGATCTAATGGCAGATGTTTCCAAGGAAAGCATGAGATCACCAAACAGGAGAACCAGACTTGGCTAAATCAAGGACTAGCTGCTTGTGTGATGTTGTTACAGCAGTCAGTTAAGCCCTTCATGCATTTGTATCCTGTTTAATGCATCTTTGAGTACTTTCATAAGACAACCAAATTGCTTTGAAATTAGTTCTACTTTGTGAATTCCAAAGGTTAACTACAGAGTGGGATGTAAACAGACACAGCCAAATACACCCACAAACGGATGTATTTGATTTGCACAAATCATCTTCTCTGTTGTTTAATTACAACTTTTCCAATTTGCTGTCTTTTTCCTTGTTTTCACTGGTACAGGGGGTGAAAAGGTGCCTTCCCCACACCAATGAGCTACAGATTAAAAAATCAAAGCTAAGACCTGTTTCTAGGTAATTTAAATGAAGGCAAGATTACATAAAATTATAATCTGCTTTCAGATAATTCCAAATAGAATGGAAGTGAAATTTATTTGACAGGATTTATATAGCACTAGTTGCACCTACATATTCCAGTAACAAACAAACGAGAGGGAACATGACAATACGAGACAGTTTCAGCTTGAATTTTGGAACCCACACGCCAGGTTAGGGAAGAGAGTGTACTTAACTGACAATAGGAAAACTGCACACTTCTAGAACAGTATGGTATTTATATGAAGTACTCATACCCTTGCCCTGAAAATATTATTCATTCTGACTCACTGTGACTACATGTATGAGATTTCAGTACAAGGTGAGTATGCCTGCAAAGCAAAGCCCTACATTTACAAGAAAACCAAACACACACGGATTTTCATCTATGAAAATCACAGCATGTTACAAAGGTTCCCCATTTACTACCTCTATTTTACAGTTGCTGGGGAAAAAAAAAAAAAAATAAAAAAAATCAGCTTTTGGGCTACAGCACTTTCTTCTACTGCTTGGTTACAGCCCAGCAGGGCCCAGTGGTTCTGAGCTCCCTGTGCTGTGTGCTCTGTGTGTTAGGATGCATTATAATGTATGACACACATACTTCAAAACAGGGAGCTCAGATGGAATTGCCCCTTTCTGTTTCACCCCTGCCCACCCACCAGACAAACTCCAGTTGAAGTCCTAATTGTAATACCTGAATCCAAAAGGAGAATGGGGGTAAAAAGGGGCTATAAAGCAGGCAAGATGGATTCCCTCCCAGCAGCAGGGCTCAGTGGGTTTTAATGTGCCGTCCACACCTGCTGGGACCACACGTGCACGTACCCCATGCCCCCGCTGTGGTCACAGTGCTTTGCAGCCTCTCCTTCCTCCACCATTTTTTGCCTGGTTTAAGGAATCTCTCCTCTGCTGTGCATTAAGTTTTTCTCGACTCATAAGCTTGGAAAGAGCTCAGGGTTTTGTGTTTTCTGCAGCGCAGAGGTACCTGGGGAGGAGAGCACTGGCCAGCAGTGACGTCTGAATTTGCCAGCAGAACAGTTCCCTGCCTCCCAGCCAGTCTGCAGGAGAGCACACACGGCGACGGCGCTGGGAAGTTATTTCCACCAAAGTGTTAAGCCTCCTGCTTTCCGACAGTCCAGTTCTAATTTCAAGGTCCGCTTAATTCCACATCAAATAATTACTGCTATACCCAGAAGCACCTTGTCTCCAGAGTTAAGCATATGGCGAAGGACTGAGACCTACTGGTGTCCATTATGGAAGCGGCGCGGCTGCCAAGGCGATTAAAAATGCCCAGGCTCCCTTCACAACATGCCCAGTGACTGACAGCTCCGCGATTCGGCCGGTCGCTGCGGCTGCCAGAAAAGCCTCTGCTGCTCGGAGGCCCACATGGCACTCCGAGAAAACAGTTCCAGCCCTGGTATTAAATTCCCACACTGACCCGAGGACTTTGCTGTGAGCTCAGCAGGAGCGCACCATCCAATTTACAGCTCCAGCCTCCAGAGCCCTCAGTGCCAGCCTCTGGCAGAGACGAATGATGGTCAAACCCCTCCAGCTCATAAATTATGCAAAGGCAATAAATGCACTCAGCAAACAGCTCCTAACGTTTGCCTAGCCTGGCTCCAGATACACTCTGGAAAATGCCAGGAGTCCTGCACACACAAGGCACCTATTGCGCTCAGAAAGAGGTTTTGTCAGTGGGGCGTGAGGGAAGGAGACCCACTGCCCAGCAGCACTGTCCTGTTCCAAGAGGAGAATTTTATGGCCAAGCCATAAAGAATAAAAAGTGGGGGCAGGAGGAAGGGGCTTTATGCACAGCCCCAGGGTTGTAGCTGCACGCAGCGCACGTACGCGTGTGCTTGCACGTCCACGTTACACTGAGTCTTCCCTGATGATTAAAGAAGTGGATTTCCTCTGGTTCAGGGAAAAACAACTTACACACAGGGGTAACTCCAAAAAGACTTGCAGAAGAAAGGTTTGCTACACAGGAATTGAATTGGAGCAACCGTCTGTTCTTCCATGCCCGAGGCTTCCTTGCTGTTGAGGCACTCTGGACACTGCACCTCACACACGTTCCCCAGTGGCCCTCGCTCTGATGTGCTCATTTACATTTTTGGATGCGTTTTCTTCCCAGAGGTGCTAGAGCACAAGGTGTTTCCATTTTCTGCAGACTTACTGCTAACCACTTCTGGAGAATAGGTTTTAGAAACCAAAGCTGACAACCGTGAAGTTGATTATTCAGAATTACTGGTCAATTTGGACTTGACTGCACTACTTGCTCAATTCCTCAATTCCTCCAGCATTTCTCTACCTCCCAGGGCCACAGGGAAAAAAAGTGATTAAAGTGCTTTGTGGTTCCCATATCACCAGCCTGTTTTGGAATTGAAGTGATGCAAATGCCTTGTACTGGCCTTCTGCTTTGGGCTGAGTTTCAGTGTATTGTGCCTCGTACAAAAAGGTAGTTTTTCAGTGTTTTCCCTTAATGTCTCATTTCAGGGAATCATGGGTCTGTGCACAGTCTGCATCAGAATATTCTGCAAATAATGGGAAATCCCAAATATCATTCAGGGATAGCATGACTGATTTTTGGATAACTGCCACTACCTTCACTGGAAGCTGCAAGCAATAATGTGACAAATCAGGGCAAAGAGGCTGCAGACACTTTACACCTGAAGAAACAGAGGCTTCTTTCTCCAGTTCTCAGGCTCAGGGCACTCTCTCCACACTGAACACAAGTCATGACTGCTTACAGTCACCCAGGGCCAGGCTTCAGAAGAGCCCAGAGACAAATTTCCAAAAGCTGGCCTACGTACATTATCAAAAACCCACCCAACCATCCAGCTCTTAGCTCTCATTTAGGCACTGAAATGAAAGCCAGATTAGCAAAACTGCTGAGCACCCACAGCTCCCATGTACGGCCAAGTTTTTAAATGAGCATGGCACAAAGTGCTGTGAGATCTTCTCAAACCACAGCCTGACAGGCCCCTCAGAGGCAGGATTCCTCAAAATGGCTATTTTATGCTTTTGAAAGTCTTATACTGGCCAGAAGGGACTACTAAAAGTTTTCCCAAAGGACCTATAGCACTACAAACCAAAGCCAAAGCAAGGAACAAATAAAGCTCCCTCAATACCAGCTCCACAGATAAAATACTTAGAGGACATAAGGAAACATTAAGGTTGTTCCTAATTTCTATATAATCAGGGGCTACAACAAGACTACAGCAACAATGACTTAAAGTGACCATAGTCACCACTTAAACTGTCCAAAAACCTCTAATAAATTCTTTTGCTGACTGCATACCCCAGTAGGAAGGATACCACCACCAACAGGCAGCACATAGGCCAGATCTTTCCCCCCAGTTTTAAATTCTACATGAAGGATATGAGGTGGCTAACAACCAAAGGAACAAAGAGAAAACACATTCACTCACAGTGGAGGACGAGCTGAAGACAGGAACAAACCAACTTAGAAACCAGGTGACCAGTCCAATTCCAGTCACATAGCAACAGCCAAGAATCAATGCCATTGTTACAGATGCAATCCTCCCTCTGCTCCTGGTTGCACTGGTGTCCCACCATCATTGGGAGCTCTGCCCACAGAGGACAGTCAGGAAGCCCTTCTGGTAACCAGAAATCCTACACAGTACACCCACTTCACAAACAAACCACGCCCACTCACCACAGGCAGAGCCAGCCTTTGTGCTGCTGGCACCAGGGCAGGACACCTGATGGTAATGCCAAGGGAGGGGCAGCTGCTGCTGATCTCCTAATCGGTTACCACCCACAGCTGGCCAGGCCCTGACTGAACACCAATCAGGAGGAATCCTGCCTGGTTGTGGACATCATCCACATGTCAACCCTGGTTCAGGGCTGGGGGCTTAGACCCCAGCACTTCATAGGTAAAGTGAGCAGATTCCAGCCACTGTGTCACCCACGTGCTAAGCTTCCTTTGGCAGTATTTCTGCAACTTGGTGCTCAAGAAGAATCAGAACTCACAAACTTGCATTTTCATACATGTTCCACAGGCAAAATTCAAACAGTTATTCCCAAAATCAGCCCCAGGTTGAACACGTAAGGTCTTTGTACCATGGAAAAAGAAAGCTCTTCTTTCTGCCCCAGCTTAAACCTCCTGAATTACTGCAGTCAGTCCGAGCCGTGAAAGCACAGGATGCATTCCCTGTGACACCAGCATGCACACACACAACTGCAGTGGGAAGTGCAGAAAGAACATTCCAATTCCCATCTGAGGTCTAATTGCTGCTGTGTTTTGCAAAAGAAAAGGAAAAGTGAGGATTGGGCTAAAAATTAGTTGCACCTCCCAAACCCCCTGCCCCAGCCGGAGGGAGCAGAGCACATCCCCCACAGCACCCACAGAGTGAGACTGATCCCAGTGCCACATTTCAAAAATCAGACACCCTATGAGGTTACAGCTACAATTTAAGCCCGTTTTAATGGCTTCTGTGAGGCTGGTTCAAATCAAGCTGAGTAAAGGTCTGTGCCACCTCACCAGCTCATTCAGGCTGAAGCAACACTATGGATTTCTATGTACCTTGCTGATTGAACACATTCTTGTGCAAAAAGTGGCAATCATTGAATATATCATGTACAATGACATTGAGGAGGGCATTGTTCTCTATTCTGCTCAATGGACTTTGCTGGAACAGCTATTTCATATCTTGGATCCATTTATCATTGCCACCAAAGGAGTCAGTGCTGCTGAAACGCCAGTGCTGAACAAAGTGATTCTACTCATCTGTCTGCTGAAAAGAAATCTGAAGAAAATGAGGGAAAACCCAGACCTCAGCCATGTTCACACTGACATTTACAATATTCTTGTCCATCTATCCACCAATGACAAACTGACAGCCCTGGAAAGGGCAAAGATGATATTTTAGCTATACAATTAGACCTTTGCTTCCAAGAAAAAAGGAGAAAAAACATCTCCTAGATGAAAGGAGACACAGACAGGGAATAAATGGGCAATTTTCTAATTGATGAAATGGAGACAGGCAGAGTCACAAAGAAACTAAGAGCAAGAATTTCACTTTTTTTTCTTTCCCATCTCTGACTTTGCCTGCAAGTAGCATTCAGCATGGAGCCCCTTGCCAAGAATCTTATATATAGCATCTCACAAATTGGTTAACATCACAGTCTGCTTAGCAATTCTTCACCATTATCCACAGTGATTCTCTGTAAGGAATGGCTCTGAAACAGAGATGGTCTGAGAAGTTTAAGGTCTGCTTTCTCAAAAGCTAAAATTACGGATTATTCACAGAAAAGTCCCATTTTACACAAATTACCTCGGTCTGGACAAAAGATTGCAATGTTGACCTTTAATCTGAATTCCATTTTATCCAAACTACTTCACTTCAGATGAAATGTATCAGTTTTGGACGTGTAAAGTTATCCTGGCCCCTTGCAGGAAAAATGCTCAGAACTGAGCCCCACTGTCAGGTATAACTCTTTTTATTCCTCACTCCCAAGACTTTTATGATGGTTTAATATAGCGAGACAACACTATCAGTGGTTCCTTCTAGCTCTATCACCAACAAAACAATGGTTTGATAAGAAATAATTATATTTTGAGTATTAAAATGAAAACATCAGATTACTATCCATGATAAAGACCTTATACTTGTATAGGGTGTATATATATATCCTTGGTGACTGGTGGGTGGTATACATACTGCTGGTAGACAACAGGGACCTTATTTGTAAAGCAAAGGGGGACTTCACTCCAGAAAGACAGCTAAACGTATATATATCCTTGGTGACTGGTGGGATGGTATACATACTGCTGGTAGACCACAGGGACCTTATTTGTAAAGCAAAGGAGGACTTCACTCCAGAAAGACAGCTAAACCTGAGTCCTCTTTTGAGCTTTGATTCTGTTGTGTTGATCCCTGCTTTGCCAGGGCTATCGCTTGAAGGGGAAGCCTGGTAGCTATGTGTGAATGGGACAGCCTGGGAGGCTTCCTGTGCTTGGCTGGGGAGGCAGCAGGGCTCGCAGGAGCACAAAGCCTGCCTGAGGGCTGCCAGGGACAGAGCTGCAGCCCTGTGTCCTGGCTGGCTGCCCGGGGCTCGCTTTCACCCAAGGGAAACATGCCACCGGCATCCTCAGGCACCTCCAGGCACAGCCTCAGAGAAGGATGAAGAGAAGCCAGCCCTGTAAGAAAGACATTTTCCTTTTCTCCCTGGAAACTGAGCTGAGACTGAGAAGTTACTGCAGTTCTTAGGCAAGTGCAACTTCTTTCCCCTGGTTATCACTCCCGATGGCTTCCTTATGGTGTCAAGTGCTTAAGGCCCACTTCAGCCATCCCCAAAGAACAGGATGGTGCTCTCACCAATGTCAGAAAAGATTAAATGGGCTTTCCAGATGTACCCTTAGAAAGCTAATGATGCCACAAGTTACTCAGCTCAGCATCTTCAGAAAGTGCCTGCTCCAAGTGAAGCATCCAAATTCCACTGGACTACCTGGGCACCAAGAAGCTGTTGGCCACACACACACACAACCGAACCTTAATTTTAGGAGATCATTCTCTTTTGCACTGGAAGAATGAAGTTTCTGCCACAAGTCCTCAATACAAAAAAATAACTACGTGCGTTTGCCTCCAGGATTCTAACTGTACCTTTTCCCCCTCCTTACCCTCCTTTCTGACTGTAGACACCTTGCAGGGTGTACTGTTATTTTTAGCATAGTCTCAAATGATGACGACAATTTGCAGTGTGTAATGTCAGTTTTAGCACCCTCTCAACTGATGAGTACTTTGACAGGTTCAAAAAATAAATAATAGCAAACAGTAATAGAAATGTGCCTTTATACTGGTGGACTAAATCAATAACAAAGATTTAAACTAATCAGTGTTTAATGAAGTTAGTGCCTAATACTGCATTAGCCAGTGTATCTGTAGAAGAGAAGATTCCTTATTTTTCAGAACTCCTGGTCTTTGCTCAAGATTTCAGTTTGGAATTTGACTCTTCCAGGTACTTACAGGCTAATGAAATCAAAATATCCTGATGGACAAGAAGCAAAGCATGTTACGGGTTAAAATAATACAAGAATCTATTTTTTCCACTGTGTTGTGATCCATAAAAATCACCCTGAGCCTTTCCTCTTTCTTCTCTGCCTGTGAAGCCAATTGCTTTGATTGCAGTGATATGAGCTTGCTGAAATGACTTGCCCTTGCTTGTGAAGCAAATGGAACATGCTAATAGAACTTATCGCATTACCCGATGCAAAAGTGCCATAGCTCATTACTTTAAGATAAAAGGATATCATTGCAGACGGGAAGCAGAATTGACTTTCTGAGGCCCGACTTGATGATGATTTAATCAACTGCTCTCTTTCACTTCTCATCTCTGCGCCTGTCGGTTTCACAGGTGCTGTTAAATGAGACACTCAGAAAGTGAGCGGAGGGAAAGAAATTGCTGTCATTACTTTTCAAGAAAGGAGGTATGCAAATTTTCGACAGAAAGATTGCGTTCATAATGGGCCTGGTAAAATACAAGGATCATGCTTGACAGGTGAGGGCAAGTCATTTGTACGTCCTTAAAGTGAAGCAACCATTCTCATTTAGAAATTGTGCTCGATAAGAGAAGCTACAAATGAAAACCACGCGATGGCTGAGAAGCAGCAAGCAAACCTTTGAAGCCTTTGCTATTGCAGATCTGCCTTCAGCAGGTGCCTGGCGCGCCTTCACACATGTCTATTCCTAACTGCCAGATGGCCAAAGTTTGACCTCAGTATCTCGCAGAGAACTCCTCTTAAATGTTTTTTTACTGTCAGCTTTACATTCACAGTCTGGGGTCTGAGAGTTTCTTTCTTTCTTCATCACTGCCAGAAATAGAAATCACAAGACAAAAAAACTAAGTGCGGGTTGAGTTAACTTTGAAAATAGAATCAATAGGTTGGAGGCAACAACTTGTTTTCTTCTGCATGTAACTGTTACAGATCTTGGAAGGTCCAGAGTTTATGGTTCATACAGCCGACTAAAACGTAAAAAGAAATAATCCACAAAAAGGGTTGTGGCAGGAAGGGAAGAGGATTAAAAGACACTTCTCCAGGGCCCAGAAGGAACCTGGGGACCTGTGTGTTTGTAACACGAGCAGAAAGGGTAAAAAAGAGAGTAACTGCACGTTCTATTGACCTGCTGGAAAAGTTCTGATATTCCAATATTAGAAGTTAATAATGCACAATAATTGAGATGATGAATTATGTACAGGCTAAAAACACTCTCTAGATCTTCGATGGCTATTGAGCTGTTTGGATTATTTTAAATGGGGAAATGAGCCCTACCAAGCTCTTATTGGTGTCAATCAGAGATTGATAGTCAGACACAAACAGGTTCCTTGGGGACTCTGTTGTATGCAACGGATACAGTAGTTTGTCATAAAAATGTTGACATTTTGTCTCAGGTAACAGCACAGGACTTAAATAGAATTAATGCCATGAATATTTAGAATTAAACAAGAAACAGCTAGGAAATATTGCCACAAAAGAAACTTTATACAATGGAAAATGATTTAAATAAGAGCAGCCACTGTATTAATTCCACAGAGGGGCATTTGAAGTATTTAAAATATTCTTTCTCAAGATACATAGCTCATTTGGCTCAAATGCTCCTATGTTCGTTTATGAAACGCAACTATCAGCTACCTTACTTGACCTGTTCCCTATGTGTCAGGTTCTCAACCCTCTGCACCTACCTAATCCAGTAACAGTCTTTGGATCTGACTCATCTCTCACCAAAAATACTTGATGCTATGTTGAAAAGCAATGTGGTGGAGTAAAGATGGCTTTGGGCTAGGACTCAGAAGATCCACCTCTGTCACTGGCTGTTGATATCACCTCAGGCAAGTCACTGTCTCTTCTTCTGTCAACCATCTATCTACTTGGGATAGGAAATGGTACAAGCCTTAGGATTTGGTGGTTACTTTTTAGTATATGTGTTTGTGAAGTGTGCACTTTTTGTGTGAACTTCTAGAGAAGTTTGGAAGAGGAGGAAGAAAGCATTAAGGCTTGGATCAGGCCCTAGACACACCATGCCTATTTGCAATATAGATCTCATCTTCTATCAACTAAACGGCAGGACCTAGAGCAAACTATATCATTTCAACTCAAAATTATTTTTATTTTAAATTACAGAAAAGCACACAAAGAAGCAGCAATACAATATCAATAACATTGCCCAGGGGTTGTTCTCTTTACAGGCGGCAGCAATTCTGAGCCCAAAATGGCTACTGAAACACACATGAAGAGAGATTCCATTGATTTGTAAGATAAAATAGCTGCAGAAATAATATCTGAAGCAAAAAATGAAGAATAAAAAGCCATGTCTTCTTTCCCAAACTACAAGAACTCTTTAGCTTTTGAGCTCTGTATCTTTATATTAGACTAAGCAACGTAAAGTGAACTGCATTAATAATAATAACAGTAATACTACTAATAATAATTCTTCCCCAAACAACCCAAAACAATTGATCCCTAGGGATGAGACCTTAACAGCTGAGCTATAAACTTCTGAACACTGGATTTTAATGGATACTAAAAACCTCTTAACTAAGCCCTATAAATATAACCTGAAACAAAGTGATTTGTGTTGTAGGCTGTTTGCAAACTCCCGTAAACGTTCCTCATTGTCATAATGCCAGAAAATAACTCAGACTGTGTACTCAGTCCTGTAAACCAGCTTGTATGCTGTGGTTTCATTCCCTTTTCCACTCTCTGTTTTATAATTCATTACTCGCACAGTTGTTATATATTATTATTATTATTATTTATTGCTGCCTTTATCATTTTTGTACAATTTATAAATTGTCTGTGCTAGACCTGAGGGAAGAAAAGGATTATTCTAAATCTAGAGCAAATAATATAAACTGTAAAGACAACGGCACACTTTGGCCTGCCTGCCTCAAATCTCCTGTTTTGACATGTGCAATGGTGTAATTTGGAATCTGCAATCTCTTATTAGGAAATGAATGCGTTTTGTTGGGGGTTTTCTCAGAATGCTGCAATTATAATAATTGAATTTAAAACAGGAGTTGTATTTCTCTATTTAGAGGTAAGCATAATTGTATATCCCTGATTTAACAGCTGGACTCACCATTTGTTATTCATGGAGTGGTTGAGAAGTGAGAATATTCATAGTCATAGGAGAACAATATCCAGTGGAGCATCCACTGCTGGAGATGAACCCAAACTGGGACTCCTAGTGCTCAACTCTATGGTTACACTCACATCAGAGAGATGGAAGCTTTAGGTGAGACCCAAACCTCTCTTTTAGGAGCCATTCTCGTGTATAATTATTCAATGTGGAAAATCAGGCCCTTGGTTTACCACCAACGTGCTCCTGGCAGGGACATGGTTTAGTGGTGACCTGGCAGTGCTGTGTTAATGGACTTGATGATCTTAAAGGTCTTTTGAGCCAAAACAATTCTATGATTCTATGACAAAAGAAAAATGCCCATTTTATTATTTTTTTTTCATGTCTGCATTAACCTACCACCAGAGTGGTAGTTGACAAAACCTCCTGTATCATAAGTGATATCACAGGCTCCATGACTGTTATCAGCAGTGGCAAATTACCTGGCACAGCCAAGGCAATGCATTGCTTTGAATAGCTGGCTCTTAACACAGCATTCAGAAAAATTATCCTTGTCCAGGCAAGTCTTGGAAAATGCAAGACTTCTGCCAGCCACAACTGTGCTGAAGCAGGGCTGCAGCTAACCCAGAGCTGAGGGTCACCAAGACTCCCCGTACGTCCCTTTTTCAGCTGAGACTTCACACCGTGAGAAACGATCTCTTCCAATGGGGGAACCCCATGGAAGGGCCAGGAGACATCCTGAATGTAAACCACAGGACTTCCCACTAAACCTATTGTCAAGAAAGAAGGGACACAGGGAAATAGAAGGGGGATGCATCTTGCAAAACAAGCCTGTCTGGGAAGGCGTGGAGCCGTGGGAGACCTACAAGGAGCAGTGCTCCGTGTCCCCGATCTTTGCAGTCACTGCTATTCCACGGGCAAAAATTCACACTGGGCTTCTGGATCCCAGCAAACCACCTGCATCATGTACAACCTCCATAAAGGAATTTTAAACTGCTCAGCCTGTGCTGTACAGTTTTGAGACAGATTAGGAAATTCACTGCTTTCTCAGGAGATGCTTTCTATGAATATAGAGCCCTGGAACTTCACAGGGGATTTCTTAGGGCTGTAGAAGCTTTCTCTGTGTTATGGACTGCAGACACCAAACAACTGGAAGTTCAGTTCTCAGCTCTTTTGAAAATTTAGTAATAGGAAGGCTCTGAGATTTCAAACAAAAACCTCTGTAGGATTACCTTCTATCTAAAGAGCAAGTGAATAACAAGATTAAATGGGTAAAAACCAGATAAATTTAGATGGGTGCATATTTTTAAAATGGGTAATGATTTCTTATTATTCACTTAAAAACAGGGCAGATCTCTCTAACTGAAAAAAATAATGAAAAATTAAAACCTTGCCCAAATTTTGTGCCCTTGTTCAGTCAGAGCTATTGTACTCATGGCAGTACAATTAATTAGTGGAGATTGCATGGCCTGTGCTATACAAGAGGTCACAGCAGATCATACCCTCACTGCCTTAAATAATATGAACTTATAAATCCCTAAACATTGACATCTTTCCACTCTTACTTGCAGGGCTAGCTCATTAAGGCTTTGGACCTCCTGTTATCCAGCAATTCAGGCCAGTTCTGCTCGGGCTGAACACTCCCCTCCGTGCTGGGACAATTCTGAAGGGCTGTGGACAACCACTGAAGTTACTCCCGAGCCAGGAACATTTCTCACCTCCCAGGAACAGTGGGCCCTGCCAGCTTTTACAATGAGGTTGGTGTCCATGTTGTTATGTATGTTGAGTTTTATTCTTGTTCATAGAATTAGTTTTTATCATGCTGCAGGAATAGCACTTCTCTGAGACCCATTTCAGCTTTGCTATTAAGCTCAACTAGTTCTTTTCTGAGTAATCAATAAAAAAGTCTGCTACTGTGGTTTACAAATACAGGAAAAGAAGGAGATGACACAAACCCACTGGTATGGATGCAAAGGACTGTTGGGAGAGGGGAAATAAAAAGACTATGAGAAGAATCTGAACAACCAGCTTAATCTCCAAGGAGAATTCAGCCAAGTTATCCTACGTGGCAGCTAGTGGAAAAAGATGCAAGAGAGATCTACAGGAAATTCAATACAAAATGTAAAATGTACACCAATGGGGTCCTTCACAGAAAGTGAGAGGGAGGCAGACAGCAGTTTCTCATAAAGCATTACAGAAGGCAGCCTTACATCTTCCCTCAGAGCTCCTAAAAATAATTATTAACATGCAAGGGAGAGATGTTAGCAGATACTCTCGGAATTGAGGAATATTTTGATACACGCATCGGATTTATCAAGGACTCTCCTCCCCTCAACACCTAGCAGAAGAGAACTCAAGAGCAAATGTTTTCTTCCCACCCCACACACTTACAGCACCTTCAATCACTTCTTGTCAATATGTGCAAACCTTGTTTAATTTAGGTTCTCAGCCTTCCTGCTG
>NW_008610046.1:34882-54882 GCF_000691845.1 Merops nubicus
AGTAAACAAACCCAACACTATAGAAACTTCAAAATCTGAAAAACTCTCCATCAAATCTCTCTTTGATAACATTCAAATACTACCTTTAAAGTGAATCTTGACAGTACAGAAAATTTCCATTTCTTACATCCCATACTCCCATTGCTTACAGTCACTTGGCAGATCTGGAATCCTAGGGTAGGATTTTTAAGAGTGGCAGGGCCAGACTCACTAGGGTTCACTGCTTTGAAAAGCCAAATTTCTCAACGACTTGATTCATAGTAAGACACCTAAACAAGTGGCAGATTCCCAAAGCGCTCAGCAGTCAGCGATGCCTACTGTTGCCCTTGAGTTAAAAGTTCTAAATATCTCACTAGACTAAACACATTCTGGCAGCCTGAACAGCTCAATGATTCAAACGGGAGGTAAGTCCTGAAGCCGTTACCTTCAGCCTCACTTCTTCCCTTGGTGGTGAAGGCAAGACTTCTGCTCTGGCATTTCTCCTTCCCGCACACGTGGCCACGGGGACTGCGCAGCAGGCGCCAGCGTGGGGTGTCAAGCACACGTAATCCACCTACCTGCTCCCAACCCCTCCTAAAATCCCTGCCATACTCCCCTTATTAGTATGTGCAAGTGGATTTTTACTTGTGCATTTATGACACCTCACACAGCCACACAAAAGCAGGATGTAAGTTATGAGTACCCGATGCATTTGTTAGAATGAGAGCTATTTTTACAGCCCCTAAGAGGAGGCAGACTTGGGTGGTTTCTTTCTTTCTTAGACAATTACATTGCCATTACATTGCCATTGAATATAACGTTTTCATGACTATTGCATAACAACACTTAAAACTGATCATTTTATAGCCCTAGCAACGATGAGAAGGGTTTGTCAATACCACAGAGAGAGGCAACAGAGTCCTGTCATGTAGCTGTATTGCACAGACTGAATCTGAATAAATAAAGTGAAGTTACACATGTGTTCTAAGATAAAACTTAATAACCAAGTTATTAGTATGGGAAAAAACTGAAATTAAAATCTGGCTGATATATATTAAGACAAACAGGGTCAGTTAGTTTACTTAAATTGGCTTGCTAGGACATTTTTGTTCTTGTCTAACTTGAGAGCTTTAAATTGAAATCATCTAACCCTTTTTGTAATTTTTAATATGAACATTATAGAAAAAATATGATTGTTATACATAAATGAGACCTAGTTTTCATTCAGCACACTTGGTTTGATTTTTGCCTCTTAACTAAGGGATAAGTATAATTCTATTTGCATGATGGGTGCAGCAGTCCCAACCACCAGGAACTGCAATTTGAAGTAAGCTTCATGTTAGCCATGTGACCATGTTAGCACCCACCAGGACCACATTCATGGGCTGTGGTCTCAGCTTCTGAGACTAAGGTTTTGTGCATGTTCCGAGTTAGTTAGCATTGCTGATACACTATTTTGCACTCCTCGTTGCATACCCAACTCAGAAATACTAGTGTCCTATTCTGTTCATAAAACCAAGAAAACTTTCCTGATAAACACCATCCACAAAAAAAACCTTCATGCCTTTGGGTCACAATGAAACCTCAGGACATTTGGGGAATTGTGCTGACAGAGAGACCTCAGTGACTGGAAATAAGGCAGATCACTCTGGTACTCCTGTAAAATACAGGCCAGTTTTTATTAGACAAGGCACACGTGTGCCCCTTCTCACTGAGGGCACGTGTGATGTGTGGCATACGTCCATGTGCCACAGGCAACAGCACCAACACCACGAGGCAGAGCAATGGAAAACCAGCTGTTTTTCCAGATGTGCATAGAAGCCAGTTGCCATGAAAACACAGAAAAAGCCACAGGACAATCCTAGACTTCCCTGACAGATCTTTAAGGTCTTTCAAATGGGGCTTAGGCCTCTAACAACAGCATTGGTCTTCATTATTTATAGTACAAAGATCAGGGGGGAAAAGCTTCTCATTTGGGCAATGACAGAACATCTGATCAAAATCATCAGAATAAGAAACACTTGTAATTTAGCTTTCAGTCACAAAATTTAAGGAGTATTTTGATTATATTTAACATCTGAAAGGATGCAATATGTATTGCCCTCTGTCCCCCAAAGCCATCCCTTCTGTTTCTGTTACATTTGGGAAAAAAAACCCTTTTTTCATTGCTGAGTATTTGATGTTTACCAAGGAGACACACTGTGATTGTGCATGGTCACTGCTCTATAACATGCTGGGGGAAAAAGGGGATGGGCCAGGGCGTATGAGATTAGCTTTTTTCAGAACTAGACATGTAACAACCTTATCAAACTTTATTTCTCCATTTTCTAAGTGAAATTAATATCTGTGCTGCTTTTGTAAGCTCTCTCCAATAGAAATATCTAAATAAAGGGGCAAATGGTACTTCTAATCCTTGATAAGAATTGCAATATACTGACTGAAGCAGAACTTCCAGTTCTGGCCTTATCCTGAACCCCTTGCTCTGTATCTGTTCAGTGCCTACTCAGGCAGAACACACGTGGCCCTTCATTACGATTTCTAACCCACAGAAATAAATCGTGAAGAAATGGGAGTGAGTGCCCTATAGCGTTTAGGACCCTATTCAGCTGGAAAATTAGACAGCCTCCCGAGGCACATGAGCCCCGAAAGGCCACAGAAGCTAGCAGATCTTTTCAGAAAAAAAAGGGCAGACAAACACACGACTAGGAGAAGATAATAAAGGAAACATTTACCATCTCAAAAGTAGAAGTAGCAAAGCACTCATCTTTGTCCCCAGGGATTTGTCCATCTCCCTTCTCCTTCTCTGCAGTGTTGCCTTGGAAGAAGAAAGTGTTCCTAAAGTATCTGGGGACTAAGGATGGAGTCATCATCTAAGCTAAGGCATACAGCAGTCCTCAAGCTTTCAGCATCACCATCTAGAGATGATCTCTGTCCCTTGCCTGCAGAGAGCCTAAGGAAACGGCTATCCATGCACAAAAGGTGGCCTTGAATATGCTTCTCGTTCAGACACCCAAACTAGATGCCCAAATCCTGCCTTGCTACTTATTAGAAGCAAATGGAAACCAAGACAAAATACAAATAAGGAAAGCAGAGAAAACAGTGAAAAAATAACTTATTTTTCACACGAAGAGCAAACCATCCTTTCTCAGAAGACATCTAAAGCTGAATTTTGTGCTAGCCTTCGCCATCCCATTGTTCAGGTCTCACAAAATACAAGTCGTCTAACTAAACAAATTCTACTTATTTCTATTATTGACCCTTTGTGTGGTCCTTTGGGTGAACACATTTGTTCTGGCTGTTTCTATTTGGAGCTACCAAGATATCTTGCTAAGAGTAAATTATGGAATTTCAATCAGCATTACTGAGGAGTGGAAATGAAATCCCAAATTTACAGTGTTACTGTTACAGAACCTCCACTGCTGCACAACCCACGCATTGGAAATACAGAAGCACCACGTGTAAAGGGTGCTTTTAGTGAAGAGCACACAAAAAAAATAAGCTGCTTCCCATCAGCAAGTACATTCTTTATCTTTAGTGTAGCATTTAGAAAGCTTGTTCAGGAAAAAACGTGTTAAATCTTTCATCAGGCTACAGACACTTTATTTGGAGTCTTCACAGAAACCCAAAGTAGTGCCATAAGGTGCCTGGAATATTAGCCAAGATAAAACCTTCAGGGCCATGCACGCTACTGTTTTCAAATCTGTTCTTTCATCTGATGTGCCAGTCGAAATTACTTCTGCAACATGGTCAGAACCAACCTGGATGGATTTATAATGCCTCAAATTGCTATGGGCATATTTTTGTGAATCGCCTAGAGACAAACAGATAATTCTCTTTAGATTGTGCGAATTGCTAATTCTTATGCATGTCATGTGTTTTCCAAGTGGCATGTTTAGACAAGAAAATTGCAGAATAGTCCTGATGTCACCAGAGCTCTGCGCTTAGAAAGCCACAGCAGTGTAGGACAGTGCCCTTGTACATACCTCAGTTTATTACACATCACTTTAACTCAGACAATACTTGTTACCTTTTTTCATTCTACCGCTACCCGTGTAAGAGGAGAGGCAAAGGATAAAAAGTAGATTACCAATTATACCAATGACACGTAACTACCCGTGTGGGTAAAGGAAGCAGAACCAAGCCTTTTATTTGCTCTGCTTAGGCAATTTGAACAAACAGTGTAAGTGTCATCTTTTGAGTCAACATGTGAGGTCGAGTTCCGCGATATCTGATCTCTGTTGGCGTTATTATCCCGTACACAGACCCCCTCACAAAGACTTCCTTGCCGTGTGCTTCCCTGATAAACAAAGCCTGTGCCATCAGTCCATGAAGCTCCCCTCTCCCTTCAATCTTCTCAAAATTTTTGAACTCCTTGGCTAATTTCACCCACATTTGACAAGAGATTTCAAAGATAATTAAGCTCCTGTGAGTTTTCTGAAAAAGGCGGCCAGTTGGTACGGAGACCAAATAAGCCTGAAAGAAAAGCTGCAGTGTGTGATCACACCTCGCTTCATACCAGCAAACGCACACAGAAGAGAAATGTTATAAGAACTCCAAGGGAAAAGCATCAATCAGAGGTTTCAATTAACTCTCTACAGGAAAGTAGGCTTTGATAAGTTTTTTTTGCTCATACAACTACTCATAGTTATTTTAGTACATGTGACTCAGATTCAGAGGTGCCAGCTTTTAACTAATATAAGAATTATCCTCATCTTTAAAGCCAACAGGGACATCTCTGTATAGTGTATATTATAATGCATAATTATAGCTTCAGGGCATCATTTTAGATTAAAATGTAACATATACAACAAAAGAAAATTTGATTTGTATCATGACCAGATTTTGCTTCTGAAGTAACTCTGTACACGTGGAGAACTCAGTAAACTGTCTGTCCAACCAGCACAGAAATGATGGTCCCACGCTTACAGCTTAAGGCCATAAAATTATTGAAACCATGGGTTCAATTCCTGGCTGCCACACACACACTTTTTTAGCAACTTTGGGTAAAACAAGCCTTCGTTCTCTTTCTGTGCCTTCATCTGTAGAAGACTCTGTTTCCCCCTTCCCCTCAACTTTGTCTTCCCTTTTTGTATTATACTGTGTTCTACATAAACTGCATGACGCCTGCTTTCCCCCAAATGCCTGGTAAACTCTGTTTTCTAATTCAAACAAATCAAAACACAAACATACTGAATCCATTTTTCTGAAGTATTTGAAGTGGATTTTTGTTTTGTCTCTTTTAGTTCTTGATCACCGGCCATGAAAAAATTCCAGTGGCTCCAGAAAGCCAGGTTTGTCCATGAGAAGAACGCCAGCTTAACCCCTCGGTAGCTTTGGGGTGCTTAAGGAGGTGCTAGGAATAAAACAGTTGCTTTTTTTTTTTGACTGGGAGGGATACATGATGAATGTATTTGTTTTAGCATCTGCTACGGATACGGCTTGGTTGTGTTTTACAAGGAGGAGTAACAAATTATCAGTCTCCAGCTAGTCACTTTAAATCCCCTTTAGATTTCATCACTGCTTTAAATGTTGTTTCACAAGGCAAACAGAAAAGAACGTTATTTTCAAAGGGAAGAGAAAACAGTGCTGCTAAACCAGTGTTGCTCCCCATCCCTGCGGGATGCAAAAATAATCTACGACTGTGACTTCAATGAATTTAGTTAACTGCAGCTAAATTGCATCACAGAGCCTCTCTTTAACAGATCTGCAACAGTTAATGAACATGGCGGGGAGACCAGATATTTCTTCAAAACAACTCATCAAGTAAGCTGCCTCTACTTAACAGATGTAAAGGCAGGGCCCAAAGTAGAAGCTGGCAGAAACAGATGGTGCCTAAGGGCAGCTTTCTGTTTCAGTGCTCTTGGGGGCTAGGTTAGGCAAGATGGGAGGTGTAGGGAGGTGGGGGTTGTGTTTTTCGGCAGCAGGTAAAATCCATTTGTCACACCACCTCCAACTGGGCTTTCAGCACAAAAGTTTAATATCTGAAAGCAATGAGGCATTCTGCTCTCCGACGGCAGCGAGGCAGGAAAGCCTCCTGAGCAGTATGGAGCCCCAGCCTTTTTCAGCAGGGGAAGATGTCGAGCTCCTCACTCTGAGCGACTTGCTTTTGCTTTTTCAAACAAACAAAAAACGGGTATGCAAAGGGAAGTGTTTTATCTTATTATACCTTCAGGGAAAGAACACAAAATGACGGAAGTAAGTGTGTTTTCTTTCTCTGTTCTCTACAGAATAACATCAGTAACCTCATAAAAGCAGACCCTGCTTTCTCCTCCTCTGAAACACAGATACATACACTGCAGCACCAGCAATAAATTTCCATTGCCTCCAACTTCTAACATTGCCAAGGTATGTGCCATAGAGTGCATTTTTATGAGCTGGTCTTTGACTGCCAGGATTTCGCCTTCATAAAGAAGAGATTTTAGTCCGTTCTGTCTATTTATTTTGTGTAGAGGAATCAAGGTCAATAAACCATGGAGAAATTCACTCTACCTTATTCCATTTCAGACTTTTGTCATCCACGCTTTACCGAGTATCTGAATGAATTTTTAATATCATGCCACAAAATGCTTTGGTCTTCTATCATATGCTGGGACTCTATAAATCTGATAACACTTGGGAGTTCTCAAATATACTCAGCACTGAAGAAACAGCTTTAAAGTTTAGTCATTCTGATGAAATGTAAGAGCTTATATCAGTGACAGGTTGACAGAAAAAGCTGTTTTCCTTTCCATTTCACAGACTTCCACGTATGAACGCCATGAAACATGTCAGGACTTTCTCTGAGTCTATGAAGACAGAGATGGCATCTGCTCCCAGTGGGGAGCCCTTCTAACCAGTAATACTGTAAAATTTTATGATTCTGAAATCTGATCGACAGCCAAAGGAAGGGCAGGGAGGAGGTGTTTACTGTATTTCATAGGAGAGCATCAATTGCTTGTCTTGGCACATGATGTATATTTTTATGGCATACAATGCCACTTTCAGCATATCTTTTTTTTCTAAGTAAAATGTATTCATGTTGGCTGAACAGGTTTATAATTTCCTGTTACTGGAGAAAAATACACATTTTTTTTAAAACTAGGCATTAACCCCACACACTCACTATTACAGTTTTAACTAAGTGGGCAAACGAGAAGAACCTTGAGCCTTAACAAAGCACACACAGACCTATTCTATCAGCAGTTCAGCACAGAAGTACATCAGTTCCTTATAGCACCATTATAAAATTGATCCCACCTTCCACTGACAGCAGACAGGAAAAAGACCCATTGACTCTACGGCCCATTAAATATTATCTGATAATACTGTGGCCAAATTGAAGCCTCATTAAGTGACTACATTATGTTTTCATATTTGCTTTTCTGACAAATACGTGTCTGTATTACCCCACTGAATTTACTCAGCAACACACACACCCCTACACTTTCCAGAAACTCATTTAAACAGTCCACAAATGCTTACCCCCAAACTTCAGTTCAAACTCCCAAGCAGTTAAGTCCACTGAAGTACGATTGCAAGTATGGGCTCGTGTTTGCCCATCCAAGGAACACAATTGTTCCTCACTTCATCACACACTGTAACACAGCAGTTTTTAACCTGCCATTTGATGAATCCTGAAATTCCTCAAATGTCCTCCAAGGGAGATCTACACTGTAAGGAAGGATTACAAACCACTAGTGGGTAGCTTTTAATTTACTGGATAACTCTACACCTTCAAGAGAAAATTTTTAGGGGTGCACAATTCAAAAACCCTTGCAAACCACCACAGGGCTTGCAAAACTACTAGAACCACAACTCCTTGGCACTTACGTGGTGATACAAACTCTTCCTGACAAAAAGGCAAGGGGACAAGCCCAACGTTATTGCTGTCCTGTAACTGCACTGGCTGTAACACGACCTAATACAAAATGAATGGCTAGCAGGGAGTGTGCACTTTTATAGGAGGTGGACATAAAATCTAAATTACTTAACAAATGATCTTGCAGTGAAAGACTGAAGCAGGCACTGTGTAGATCTGGAGGACTGATTTATCTGTGTGCACAGAGCTAGGGCTCTTCTCAGTTTTAGTTTGAAGATGACTGTTGAAGTATCCAGAAAAACAAATATTTTCAAAGTCTGCTCTCCTATCTTTTGATTTTCCTTGAAATCACTGTGGACGATGGAGGGATGAGTGGTCCAAACACTTACACTAATTAGTTTATTCTTTATTTTGTCATGCCAGGCTAGGTGTTGGTGACGTGGGCTATGGTATAAAAAAATCAGACTGGTTGGGAATTAAACCATGGTCCACTAAGCCACAGGAAAGACTCAACTACCTAAAGGTGCTCTGAATTCAGAACTATTGAGGTTAGAAGGAGTGGGAGTTCCAGGAGAACCTTCAATATATTATTTAGAAGCATTGTCATTTGACTTCTGGAAATGTATTTTCATCTGTGCACTTAATCATGCCCTAGCAAATGAGTGAGATTTGTGTGTGTTAAGGCACTTTAACTACTTTGGTTCTGATTCAGATCATATTATGGGTAACTACAACAGATGGCATTCACGTTACTGCTGCTTTAGAAGTCAAGGCTTTTCTAGCCAACTGCCACTCTTCTCCCTTCTGCTCTTCTCTACTAAGGATATGTCAAGGTGAAGTAAAGTAAAGTTCAGGCCTTCACATACCAGCAAGCATCAACAGGGCATTTGTGATGCCAAATGGCATATATGGGAAAAGAGAAATAATTAAATACAGAAAGGATGAAGCAGAAGCAAAGCAAAGTAAATATGCAAAAGATGAGGGACGCTCAGAAAGTCAGGTGATTTCATCATAATATCAGAAAAGATGAAGTTATCTGTTTATTCTTCCTCCTCTTCACTGGGAAGGAGACTGGCTGTACTCACATGTATTCATAGGCACAGTTCTGTCTGTCTCAGGTGACTTCAGTGGGGAGCAGACTATCGGGAGAACAGGGTTACTTACAGCATGCACCTACTGATCAGTCAAAGAGCTATTGATTCTTGGCTCCTAGGAAACAGCTTGTTTCAATGTACATCAAGTCTACACTCTACCTTGCTGAAAACTTCCAACAGAGTGGGCCTTATTCTTGTAATAATTACAACAATTTTAGATTGACATAATTGTGAATACATTTGCTCTGCATTCACCATGCTACTTGTATTACCTCAATAAGACTATGTTTATTTTAGCAGTTAAAGAAGGCAATGTTAGCAAAACTTCAGCTTCAAAGGACTTCCAAGTATAATTGTAGACTACAGCCTCCCAGGAAGCAAAAAAAAATCTAATCTACACCTTCAATCTTATAAAACTAAAGATGAAGTGCAGCATTTTAGGGGTGGAATTTCAAAGGAAAACTCTATGGGTTATTTTCCTATTAGTCTGATCAGCATTCACAAGTAGTTTATTCTAGGGTTGGTATGCATTTGGAGAGAGATTCAGAGGAAAAGAAATTTCTAAAAGTCTTTCATCCCTCCCTGTTTTAACCACTTTGACCACAACACAACCTCAGAGTTGCATGCTCTTCCAAATGCAGAGCTGTATCACTTTCTATCTCCATGCTCTGCTCTGTCATTATTGTTCTTCATTAACATAATCTGAAGTCTATGTTTTCAGAGTTAGAGCTTTTCCAAACTATTTGGATTGTTTTACATGTAACTGACCGGTCCTTTTAAAAGAATTCTATTTCATACTAGGCCAAATAAAGAGTGTAGTATATAACATATTGAAGGTGCTGAATGCTATAGCCAGAACAGAAAAATAGTCTGAGTAGTTATTATCAGTTTGCTTTATAAGTATGTTATTTACAATACGCAACAGATGTTCTCCGAATGTTAATGGGAAAATACAGGCCTTTTATTTATTTCTTTTCTGACAGACTAAAAAGTGCAACTAATATAATAATAATCATCTTGGAAAATCCAAAGATTGCTTCACAACTTGGAAAATGTTGTGTTGAGTCATTAGTCTTATTATCTGGTATTTTCATCACTCGCTAGATAAACACTGTAAACTATGATTTCCTGGTAATGATCCTTTATATGTGCAGAAACAGGCCTCCAAGAAATCTCCAATAGCCCAAGGAACAGTGTTTTTACACTACCCTCAGCCCCCCAGAGAAGGTAACAATGGGTGCCCGTGTGCGCCTGGGCACAGGGGCAGTGCTCCCCTCCCCAGCAGTGGAGGATCAGAGCTGCCCAGCACAGCCGAATTCCCCACCCTGCTAACTGCTAACAGAATGTTTGCTTTAGCTCAGGGCTCTTCAGTCTGCAGTCAGTGAACCCCAGGGACTCACCAGCTCCTCGTATGAGGGGCTGTAAAAACGGACTTGGTTTCTTTTACTCTGTTGGGGTCCCTAATTCCATTGATAAAAGCTTAAGGGAGTCCATCTGCTGAAAAAATGTGAGGACTCCTGCTATTCCACCAAGCACCTGCTCTCCAGGAACAAGGGCTCTGAGTTCTTGCCTGGCGTTTGCCATGGAGTTCTAAATTGCCCCCATGTGCCGTACAAACGATTACTGAGGTAGATAACATTGAACACAGTGTTTTTACACTTCAGAACTGTTATGTGATCTCACTTGGAGAAAACCAGGGACAGAATCATACCTGTGGCATACACATTCTGGGTTGGTTTTCCCCACTCTTTGTTTGGATGTAAAAGCTCTGGACAGCACTAGCTTTTCCCTTTCAGTACTACTTAGATAAATATCGGAGTTTCCTGTATGAATAATATTACACAGCACTGACAACTGGTGGGTGCCACACAGGAGCATAAGAGGACAAAAATCTTGATTATCCGTGGGCTTGTGTCTCATATAGTCACTCAGGAAGCCTACAAAGCGTCTGTGAAATACTATTAACCTGAAATGGCAATTTTTTTTCACCAGTCCTTCAGGGATAAAATGGAAGCCTGTGCCTTTGTTATCTTATATCTGTGTGGCACAAATCACACCACTGAGACGTGTAATTTTATTTAATTTTTTGCCTGGCTTTTGATAAAAACAAGTTTTATGCAAACGGGCTGTCAGTCCACCCAGCCCTAGTAATTTTCAAATCCCTTGTTCCCTTTCAATTAAATTTGATAGAGATCTAAAAAACATCAAGTTATGAGAAGTTTTATGCAAATGAGTAACCCTAGGAGAGGAAAGAGAGATACAGCTCTGTCCTTTCAAGAGGCAGCTGACCCAGCTAATAGCAAAACACAGGATATGTCACTTGGCCAGAGAGGGAATAAACAACAGAGCCCAAGTACGTAACGTGTGTGTGGGCAGAGGGAAGAGAAAGTGGTTGTACAACAGGACACAAATCTAAGGCAGTTAGACTTCATTATTCTCTACGCTCGCAGCACTGCTTGTTTTAGCACATGAGGAAAAATGAGTTGCAATATGGTTGTACAGCACTGATTAAGTGATGCTCTTTCAAAACAAACCCCTCACTGTCTCTGCCCGAAGAAATCCAGTTTATGACAACATTGCACAGGAAGAAATCTTGACTCTTTCATGGTTTTCCTCCCGTCTCAGCGCAGCAGTTGGGAAAATAACATTCATCGCTATTGTACATGACAGGTAAGAAAAAAAAAGTAACAGCCACATCTGGTATCATTAATACTTTAGCAGACTTCCTATTTTTAAATTAGTATCATTCTGCAAGCAAAATGACAGCTCCTCACAGAGCCTGTGAATCTGCAGAAACAAAGACACAAACAAACTCGCAGTTTACTAGTACAGCTGCAGACAGGTCTGACAGGCTTTTCAAGGTACTCAAACTACCAGAGCCTGATTCTGTAGAGGCACCGAAACGCCAGGCTGGCATTTTGCAGGGAGTTTTCACAGGTGAAAAGTGAGCTAATGAACTACCAGCCATCGACTGCTGCCAAGCGGGCCGGGCGCGGACGGCGGGAGGCACCTGCGGAGGCACCAGCTGCACCCGCCGCATCCCATCGGCGCTGCCAGCGGGACGCAGGCAACGGGGAGGCAGCTGGATTTCTAGGTCAGCTGAACCCAGCCTGCTGCTGAGCCCTTCCAGCTCCTGTCTGGAGAAACCTCAGCGCAGCGTAGGGCTGTTTCCTGCAACATCTTCCACTGAAGGTAACGTGGAGCGGTGGGGAACCTGCCTCCCCCTCGCAGCGTACACTCGCTCTGACTTACTCTGATTCTTTCCAGGGGTGAACACCTGAAAAACGCAGTAATGGGAGAGCAAAACAAGGTGTCTGCAAGAGCTGTGCTCAGGCAGGAACGGAACTGAGCCAGCTCTGACCCTGGCATATTGTGTCTTTTGGCTCCAGAAGGCAATTGCTCACAAAATCAATTGCTTCTGCAACACAAATGCACATATACACAAATGAGCTGTGGTACAGACTTCAGGAAATATCAGTCTCCTGAGGTAACCACAAGCTTAAAATTAGGCTTGAGGATGACAAAAAAGTCTGTCTGCCTGTGTCCTGACGTGTTTCATCCATCTCAGGGAGTTACCAAGGCTTCGTCTACTCTGCTTACTGACGTCAATGAAATCAAACAGACTCTTGAAACGACCACAGGAAGTTCTCCACATGTTAGCTGAGGCATCTGGAGCTCTTCCCATTACTTAATTCTCACTTGGTTGCCAATTCAAAACACCAAAACAGAAAGCAGAGACATTTCTCAATCTTTCCTCATGAGGGATTTACCCATGTAAATCCCTTCACAGAATAATGCCTCTGGATAAATTTAAAGACAAAATTTTCCATTCTCGTTGAGCACTCAAATTTTCTCAGGTGTTCCATCTTACTGCCATTCTGATAGTACCTACAGCAGTACAAAATGAATCACCAATAGGCACTGTTGGTTTGTATTGTTGTTGTACACAAAAGCATTGCCCAAACTGACTTCTACTGCTAGCTGCTACCTGTAATACATTTGTAGATAAAGAAATCAATGCACTGAGGAACAGAGCAAGTCTTAGAAAGTCTCTGCTGGGAATTAATCTGTACAGTTCCTTAACATCAGTTACTGTAGGTCTCAGAAGAAAATAAAATGCAAACCCACGGAGGTCAGATTTTAAACTCTGAAATGAAGAAATGGAATCTGATCCCTGGATAGAAAATCCACCATTCACTTGTCCCTAATGCCGTTAAGGACCTCTCCACGTCTGGGTTTCTCCAGCCCCACACTGACTTTACCTGCTTTGCCCAGACTGAAACCACCCTGGTGCAGCTGTTCTACCTGGAACAGACTGGGTGGTTGGGTATCCTAGCGAGCCTCTTTAACTTTGTAACCTTTATCTGTAGAAACGTCCATATTTAAAAAGAAGTTTATTTGCAAGATGTTTTGCAAAACATAACATATATTACTTCTCTATGCCTTTCCTCCTGACTCCACTTTCACTTGATGGCTTATGTAAGGAGCTGGATAATAAAAAGCAAACCACATTGTGGACTGTGATCGGGCTCCTGCTACTCAGCTGAGTTTTTAAAATGAAACAAAACAAAACCTACATTGATTGTAATTGGCAGGGGAAAAAAAACTACCCATATCTCAACTGAAACACAGCAGACAGCACCATAAGCACATCACTGACCAAAGGAAAACCTTCTGAACAAAACAACAAATAATTATGGAACTCTGTTTTGATACTAAGGCTTAGCATTTCTGGACCGCAATATATTCTGTGGAGGGCTATATATATGTCTCCAGCTAGCAGACAAACCATATAAACTTCTAATAAACAAATAGATAAAATAACTGAAAATCCACAAGCTTGCATTTGCAGAGGACCATCAAAAATCTGCAGTTTTCATGGGTAGGTCTGATTTGCCATGCCTTGTGAAGAGGAAAAAAAGCCAGGGGGTTGGAAGGGAAAGCATCATTAGAGATCACAGTCCAAGCAGCTTCCAAGAAGACCCACACAGAGAAAGCCCAGTCTCTCCAGACAGCAAGGCACGGCCCTGACTTCCCAAGGAGCAGTTATTGGGTCAAAATATTATATTAAGGCTGAGCGTTCTCCTTCTAGGTGGCAGTCCTCCTGATGAGGTGAGCAGGGAGCAGGCAGCGTGGCGGGCCCGCGTGATGTATGTTTGCTGTCAGTGCTGAGCTAACAGCGAGCGCGTCTGAGCGGCCCCACCTGCCCAGCAATATGTTCCCAGTCCCTCCGGCAGCGCTGCCTGCCGCCCGGCGAGGAGAAGCTGCCTCCCACCCAGCACATGGCAGGGCAGCGAGAGACACCCTCCTGGGCTCGCATACAGGGGGTGCCACGCAACAGACCCCCCTTCACTTGCTGTGACAAAGAAGTCCCTCCCTCTTACATTTTTATTTAAAAAAAGGGAGCAAAAGGAAAGAAGGGGAAGAATCGCAGCCTGTTAATGGCGTACATCATTACCACAATTGGCTCAGAAGTTGGCTTGTTGACGATTGATTCATGAGCTCCTGTTGCAAGCCAAGAAGAGAGAGAAGATGGAAATACCCTTATTTATTTGTTTGTCAGTGCAGCAGGAGGCTCTCCTGAACATTGGTGGAGACCACGGATCAGGCTGATACACAGGAGGCTGCTCTCTGCCTGCCACGAGAGCTCACACCGCGACACTGATTTCTTCCTGAATTGATCGGTGTGATCACTCTGTACCACCTGTAGTTTTCTCATCACAGACAAGAATTAGCAGGGCGAGGAACCAGGACACATACTTTTTGAGAAGGGGAGGTGCTGTGGTTTTGATGGTGCCTCTGGAAATACCAGCAGGTTGAATGCAGATGAGTTTCTGGCTCGTTGATGCGTTATCGCTGTGCCTACGGCCTGTGCAGTGATACCTCAGAGAAGGAAAGTGGTTCCCAACCCTCAGCACACGTAACAAATGGAGAAGGATGAGCTCCTTCCCATCTGGTGAGCAAGCTCTCTGCAGGTCACATTAAACAGCATAATTAATAGTTTTAGACTAAATTCATGCAACCCTCCTGTTTCACTGAAAATAACACTTTCAAAGAGCAGGAGAATTTGGGGCTTTTTTAAATTGTTGGGCTGCTGTGAATGGTGTTAAATGGCTTTTTCCTCCACACCCGTTTAACTTGGAGCAAGAGCTCCACTGCTTCAGATCTGTACGTAGTGTACCACAATACAACAAAACAATTATTGAGATTCATCCACACAGCAGCAGGCTTTTGCCATGCCAAATTTCCTATTACACTGAGTCTTCTGAGCTTTCACTAACTGCTGGCTACATTAAGTTATATTATAAAATTAATCTAAACTAATAAACAGTTACAGACGAAAAAAGAGTCATGTGAAAAAAGGGAGTAAGTTTCATGAAAGGATGGCCATGAAAGATGGACAACAGACTCACTCTTAGATATGATTTATATAGTGGGACACTTCTAATTCGAGGAAGTAATACCATCACAAGTTTTAAATGTTTCTGGAATTTTGCCATTCAAACATTTATAAGTTCTATTTCCACTTAATGCATGTGCTTACATATCTATATAGAATGTCTACAAATTCTGTGTCTGCAAACAGCAATGAACATGTACATAAGGGGAACTGCCTCAGAGATATGTGGTATCTCAGTCCAACTTCCTATGACCAATGCAGATGGCATTTTATTATCTTAGCAGCAAGAAGCTTTACACAGCCTGGGTGTCTTTTTGTTCCCAGTACTTTACAGCTGAAGAGTACTTACATAAGTACGTCCTACTTAATACAAGTGTGGATATTCTCATTATTCATGTATGCAGAGATTTTCAAAGAGCACTCATTAATAGCTGACATCACTGCCACATGGAAACAATCTTGAGACATCTTAAAAGACCAGCCATAACAAAGGCAGAGTACCTGACCTAGGGAGGCAGTACCTCGTAGATAAGGACCACAAAAGCTCTCCTTGAACAACCTGGCTTCACACTGAGCTGGACGGACTGTCCTCTGATTGGAAGATCTGGGCTCTTTAAATCACACGAGCAAAAGCAATGCTGATGGTTTCTCCTTTGGAGCCTCTTGTTTAGTATGCTGCAAAATGAAATGAGCTTACTCCCCTTGGTTCCTGAACAGCCCTCACTTGTTAAAGACTTATGGACACTGCTAATCTGTGACAAAACCAGGAAGTGTAATTAGTCCTGCCAAACCATCTGTCAGGCCTGAGAGACTTGGATGATATTTGGGAAAAGCATCTAAACATGTGTGCGCTTGTCCTAAGTCCCAGACCATCCAAACTTGGCCAACAGCTGTGGAACACAGGATTTGACACTTCTGTTGAAAAGACCAGAGAAAGAAAACGCTGCTAATGCAGAAAGGCACCTAGTATCAGTCCCTTTGAAACCCTGTGATAAATGCTCAGCCCAGAACGGGCAGTAATTACAGTGTCCCTACAGCCCCCCGGCTCAGAGGCGCACCCCCTGCAGCGCAGGAGCACCCCAGCTGGGAGAGGGGCCCCAGAGCCGTGGGGCTGTGCTGAGCCAGCAGCCCACCTCCCGATGCCACACGGCGACAGCAGCCCTCGGAGGAGATGGAAGGGTGAAGGTGGAGCTGAGCTGGGAAGGTGTCATCTCAAAGGAAAGGCCCAGCCCTGAGAGGTTTTAACACGTTCCCATCTCCAGAGCGGCTGTTCTGCTTTGCCAGAATAACTCGAGTGGTTCCCTTGTCATGCTTCCCTCCAAGAAACCACTTGTGATACATTTCACAGCAGAACCATGAACAGAAAAGAGAGAGGGCAAAATGTTCACTGGAGAGCACTTCTGTAAGCTACACTCTGCCACGAGATGCAGCATAAAGATTTGGTGCCCATATATTTAGGCTGTAATGTAAAGGATAACAGAAGGATGGTTAGAAACCAGTCAAATCTGGACAAGTCAGAGCACAAGGCAGACCAGGACAGCAGTGTTTCCAACCAACAAAGACTTTGTGGGGCAAACTGTGCAACTGCCACTGAGATCTGTCAACTCACGGGGTCAGTATAAGGCCAAGGGCCAAAGCCCACAGATAAACAAACTGCATTCAGATTACAAACTCTGCCTATAAACATGGTAACAACAATTTGGGTTAACTTTGTATCTGGAAAAATTTGCTGCTATTTCAAAGTAAACTTTTTTTCATAGAAGATTCATAACAGTTGAGAAAAACATTGAAAAGCTCTGGAGATCAAAAAAGAAGTTTTGCTTTTCCTTTAATGGTTTTACTGGTCTGGAACACTGTCAGTACCAACAGTCAGCTAACCCTGACTTCTCCCTGGCATGGCCACAGGACAATCTCACAACCAGTTACCCTACTTCATTTCCACAAGGGATGACTTCTAGGTTGCTCAGGAAGCAGTTATTTTTTTTTACCCACTCAAATTTAATTCCAAGTACTTACCTAATTGGATTGAAACCCCTTTGCTATTTGAGTCCATTTCCAGGCACTCTGCTCTGATCAGGCAGAACAAGGACCAACGTCCACACCCCACCACACACCCCAGTGATGCCTCCCAGAGGAGACATGCTCAGACAGACAAAACCACACATACAGTCATCTCTGGTCTAAAAACAGATTTTTGCTGCAATGTCATGTCACATAGAAGATTTTGCCCTGACGAGTAGTATAGAGAGGAATCAAGAACAAACTCTGAAACCTTGGAAACTGTCTAGGAGCACAACTGCCATCCTCCAGGCCACGCTGAAAGTCGTGAGAACATGAAGTCGTGCCACAGACACTTGCAGCCCTTGATGTCAGACAAAAAGCAAGTCTAGATATACAAAAAGGAGCCAGGTCAGCTATCAGATTGTTTTTTTACTTTAAATACTCAGACCAATCTTTGTATTTCAGAACAGAAATTACTGATAGTATCACCATACCAGGCATAGCTAAGTCAAGCTATATAAATTTCACAGTTCAAGTACCTTTAATGCAGAACGCATTCAACTGTTCAACTCTTCATCTGCTGTTACAGCTCCCTCAAAATTTGTGTGTTTAGACAACCTTAAAAAAAAAAATCTGAGATTCTGATTATTTACAACCATAACCTAGCTCTTGTTAAGAAAGCTAGCAAGGCTTTTCTATTTATAGGGATGGAAGAAAGTCTGCTGTGATGTCTCCAAACAATGACAGACACTAAAAGGTCTCTCAGTTGATTTAACTGGATTTCCTGAAGTCACCACTTGTAAAAGGAACATGTGCAGGGATATAAAGTGAGTGTCCCCATGGTACTGTCATATATGCCAAAGCTCTACAGATTATTAATACATGGGCTTGCCCCCTTCATTCTACAAGAGCTCTTGTAATGCCTCAAATTAATTGGAGGATAGTTCAGCAGCTCCAAAGAGATGATTAAGATCAATTATTAATTCCCCTTCCTATTCTTTTATCTGTATTAAACTTCAGGATTAGAACCCCACTAACTAAACAGTAACTGTAATAAAAATAAATAGTACAAAACTAAATCTTCAAATTAAAAAAATAGAAGAAATAATTTCTGTATGTTTAAAAATTTCTTGGTCAGACTGTCCTGTTGCATTCAATATATGAAAAAAAAAAAGATAAATAGTTGCGCTTTGTCTTTGAAAGATGTAGATGTTATTTTCTGATTTTTCTCTTATGGAAAATGAGACAAGTGGAGTTTAAAGGGAGTGCCCTCAAGAAGTTTAGGGTAGACACAAAATGTAGGCAATGACCAATGAAAAGAAATATCTTTGTGTGTGTGTGTATCTGAAAAAAGACCGAGAGTTTGTAGATACGTGTGGTAGCTGAGAAGGGTGTTTGTTTTAAATCTGTATTTGCTGGAGTTCTCTGGAGGATCAGAGAGTGGGAACGAGAGATCTTCACATCTTAACCAAAGAACCAGAATGTGAAAGACATGAAGCGGGAGTGGTGCTGAGCGGGTACGAACAAACAAGGGACAGAAAGGTTAAAAATGTTATAACTAAAATCCTCTTCCCCTTTCAACTGCCTGAGCTTTAGACTTCTAATCCCAAGAGCTCTCCAGTTCTCTACTGTGTCTCCTAGGAAAACCAGGGAAGTCTGGATCTGATATTTCTGAAAGGAAAAAAAAAAAAAAAAGCTGCCAAGAACTAAGCAAACAACCTTTCAAAACGTTTTGTTTGACCTAACGAAGCAAATGGGATACAAGCAGATCGTTTTTTTTCCCCCCACTCCTCCCTTGCAGGTCACCTTTATCCATGACACGCAGCAACAAAAGCAGAAAAATGAAAGTTAAGGCCAACAGCCTGTCCTTAACTTGTCCTGCTGTGCTTTGGTACTGCAGGGCTCTCAGATTAATGTGGATGTCACACAGCATATGCTGTAGAAACGAGGCACCGCAGGAAGTGTTAAGAACGGAGGGTTAAGGCTTTGGGCATTCTCATCAAGGTAAAGCTCACAGACCTGAAACGTACATCTCCACGGATTTGGGCTTTTATTACTTGGATCTCTTCCCTTGGATTCGCAGGCAGGAGCGTTGTGGTCATTGAACTTGTGCATCTGGCTTTCCTGAGCACTGAATTATGCAACTTTGCCTGAGCACCGTTGCCTTGATTTTTAAAACAATCCGTGCATTCCAGGTATCAGGAAGACACTGAGATCCCCAAGCCTCTGATTTTCATCGTCAGGTGCACAACACAAGGCAAAGCTTTTGTATGAGCTGATTTTTTCATCGTGCAGAGTAGACAAAAGACTTTTCAAACAAGCAAAACATGAAAGAATAATGTGTTGTGTAAACACTAAATCAAACTACTGGGGGGAAAATGGAAGTCCAGTGCGAAAACAAGCAGAATTCCATGTACAAGCCTTGTTCTCCAAGATTTTTGGCAGTCACCAGAAGCTAAGAGCTACTGAAGTGCAAGTGTTCATACATTTCACATAAGGACAACGGCTGCACATTTTAAATGACAAACACTTCTTTCACCTTTAGGTCAAAATCTATTCCAACAGTAACTCAACAGTTTAAATCTGTTGTAACTATAGTATCGATAACTGGAATATTTACACAGTAAGTCTCCAAATCACCAGCTGTGTTCAAAGTTGTGCACAGAAGTCACATTTGAACAGCTAAAATGACCCCTGGAGATTAAATCAAAGTAGAATGAAATCAAAC